>NC_044031.1:632049984-632108775 GCF_901765095.1 Microcaecilia unicolor | reverse complement strand
CTGCATAAGCTAATCTTTATGGTGTGACCCGCCAAATTGACCCCCTGTAGATCTGGAGCTGCGAGGACCGTCCGTATCAGGGGTTCCAGGGACAGGAGGAACAGCAATGGGGACAGGGGGCAGCCCTGCCTTGTACCCCGCCCAATCTGGAACTCTGATTCTCTAATGCCATTCATTAGTACTCCCCGCTCGAGGTTTATCATAAAGTGTTCTTATAGCTTGCATAAACCATCCCTCCAGGCCCATTACCGTTAACGTTTGAAACATAAAGTCCCACCCGACCCGATCAAAGGCCTTTTCAGCATCCAGGCTCAGGATCAAGGTGGGCACCTCAGCTTGCTGGCTAGACGCTATAGCCAGCAGGGTTTTCCTGACATTGTGAGCTGACTGGCGGCCTCTCACAAACCCCACTTGTTCTGGGCCTATCAGCGATGGCAAGCATTGCGCCAGACGCTCTGCCATCATTTTTGCCAAAATCTTTATGTCAACGTTTAACAAAGATATTGGTCTGTAAGATTCTACTTTATCGAGGGGCTTCCCTGGTTTAGGGATTAATGTTATCAGCGCTGTGTTAGCGTATCTTGGGAAACTTCCCTCCTCAATGACCTCCTGGTAGTACTCTAAAGTGCCGCCAGTGCTTCCCCTGGTAAGATTTTATAGTATTCCCCGGATAACCCGTCCGGGCCTGGTGCTGACCACAGTTTTAAGGTTTTAATCCCTTGTTGTAGCTCAGACAGTGCTAGGGGTTTGTTTAAGATCTCTAACTGTTCTTCCGTCAGCTTGGGAAGGCCTATCTTCTGTAAATATTCTCGCGTTTTTTGTTCATTGGGGGGCGAGTTTGCCTGATAAAGGTCTTTAAAGTACTCTGTAAATGCTTGCCCTATCTTTTTGCTGTCTGTGATGAGGTTACCCTTGGGATCCTTAAGTGAGGTCACCGCTCTTGGCGCACCTACATTTTTTATTAGACGTCCCAGCATTCTACCTGCCCGGTTTCCAAACCTCTGCAGCTTATACTTATAAACAAAGCTGATTTCATTTCTCTCTCATGCAGCAAGCTGTTTAATGCTATCTGGGTGGCTTTCAATTTTTCTAGAGTGGTGGTCGTGGGGTGGCACAAATGTCCTCTTTTGGCCTTTTGCAGCTGCCTCTCCAGTAGCAGGATGCTAGCTGCTTTCCTTTTGTTTTTGACACTGCAATAGGCTATTATAGCACCTCGTAGAACAGCCTTGGAAGCTGACCAGAATAGTTCAGGTTGGGTATCTGTATGGATTTTATTATGCTCTATATACTGTCCCCAGCTTTTCTGTATATGTTCCCGCAAATGGGGGTCAAAGTGCAAATGAGCTGGGTATCTCCACCCTATCCCCCCTCCTGGGTCTGGCATGAGTTTGAGATCTACCCACACTATAGCATGGTCGGATATTACTTCTGGGCCAATGACTGCTGCGTCTACTAGGTGAAAAAGAGCGAGCTAACATGATGTAATCAATTCTAGCAAACGTGCCATGAGCCCTTGATCTGTGCGTATAATCGCTCTCTCCGGGGTGTAATATCCTCCACGGATCTACCAGATCTAGGGTTCTATTAAAAGTTTGGAATTCTCAAGAGCCCGCGTCCCTCGGTACTGAGAAGCTATAGTGCTGGAACAATCCTGATGGGGGTCTATTACTGCGTTGAAGTCTCCCACTACTATCAAGTCTCCTCCCCCTCTGCAAGCATTTCCCAGTTAGAGCTTTGAAGAATGCTGCATCAAAGTTATTAGGCCCATAAAGGACCAACAACAACAAATCCCTCCCTGACATCCATATTCTTAATAGAATGAAATCTCCTTTGGCTCCTTTATCCAGTACTGTAGCCTTATATGACAGTCCTTTACGAAATAATACAGCGACTCCCCCTTTCCTACCCTGAGGAGGGGCCGCAAACACTTCGCTAACCCATAATTTTTGTAATTTAAGGTGCTCTTTGTCTGTCAGGCGTGTTTCTTGTAAGCACGCTATGTCAGCTTTATACCTTTTTAGCATGGTTAGAATCTTAGATCTTTTAATCGGGGAGCTTATACCACCAACATTCCAGGATATTATTCTAGTGGTCATTGTGTCCATTTTCGCTATCCTCATCAAATTTGCCCCTCATTTTTTGGTTCTACTCCCTCTCCAAAGATTTTCATGGTCCCCCCAGCTCCAGGTTCGCTCATTCCATCTGTCCCCTTTAATTGTGGCCCCATTGTAAACTCTTATGACCCCGACTTGCCTCCTGCCCAAACTTTTGGTACCTCTGACTTCCTTGTTTGACCCGTTCCCTAGTCTTCCCCCCCCCTAGTCTCCCCCCTCTCTGTCCAACCCTTAGCCATCTGCCGGGCCAAAGCCTGGTTTCGGCTCGAGATCACCTGATTAGCAGGGAGCCCTCACCCCCATTTAACATGTAATTCCTTACTTACTGTAATTATATTATATTAAGGCGCTGTCTCACAGCAAGTACTAAGCATACCCTCAGTCCTCCTCAGAGATGCCATGTTCCCGTAATCCAACTTTAGCCTCCTCCGGAGTTTTAAACATGCGCCATTGTCCTTGTAGTGAGACTTTCAGCAATGCTGGATACTGGAGTATGAAGCGGGTTTGTTTCTGCGCTAATGCTGCGCATATTTGGTGAAATTTTTTCCGTTGCTCCTGGACCCCGGCGTAATCCTGAAACATAAGGTCGCCCCTCATGTTTTAAATCCCCTCTGCGTATCTTAAATCCATTTAAAACTTCCAATTTGTGCGATAATTAAGTATCCGTGCCACTATCACTCGCGGTCTTGTCTGGGTATCATTTTTACGTCCCACGCGGTGCGCGCGCTCAAGTACTAAAGGCCCCAGAGAGTCTGACAGTGCCAGTTCCTTGGTTAACCAGTCCGTAAGCCATGTCACTAAATTTCTATCTGGAATATTCTCTGAGATACCCACAATTCGTATGTTGCTTCTCCGGGAACGATTTTCCAGGTCTTCTAGTTTATCTGCGTGTTCCCGGAGTTGTTGCTTTATTTCACGGATATCTGCGCTGTACCCCTGTGAGTCATCTTCTAGGGCCGAGACCCTTGTTGCCAGATCCTCCATGTGAGTCTCCAATCCTTCTAGCTTAGTATGGTAGGCATCTATTTTAATCTCTAGAGCGTCCCACTTAGGCTGCCAGGCCCTCGCTACTGCCGTTGTCAGTTGTTCTAGTTGCGATGCTGAAAAAACCCGGTCAGCCTGCAGCGGTTCGCCCGCCATTTTGGATTCCTTTTTGAAGGAATTCACTCAAGGCAGTGTACAGTAAGAATAGATCAAACATGAGCAATAGGCAATTACAGCAGTAAAGAAATTCAACTAGCAATACAAAGTATGGCATGGTATACTACTTACAATGTCAGCACAATACGTAATAGAACATTATAATAGTGAAGGGTAAAGCAAAGTTGTAATATATAGATGGGTAAGAAAGTACTTTGACCCTAGAGCATCAAGA
This sequence comes from Microcaecilia unicolor, assembly GCF_901765095.1. Taxonomy (NCBI): domain Eukaryota; kingdom Metazoa; phylum Chordata; class Amphibia; order Gymnophiona; family Siphonopidae; genus Microcaecilia; species Microcaecilia unicolor. The sequence continues at coordinate 632,105,286 of NC_044031.1, read as the reverse complement.
CAAACCTTTTCTCTTATTCTTGGGCCAGACAGTGACATTCTGTTCGCTCCAGGAGGCTTTAGAGCTTGACTGGAGGAATGAGCAGGCAAAGACGAGACTGAAGCGAACACCAACAGATTACTTTCTGCTTCAAGGTGAGTGACATGAGGATTTCAGCATGGGCAAATAAGCATGTCTTTCTCAAAGAGTGTATTGCATCCCTATAACACATACTCAGGGTTACTGGCTCATTCACCAGGTAATCTGCTGGCTATGGTAACATTTTGATTAACCCAACATAAGAGTTGTCCAGAAATGTATATATGCTTTACAGACTGTGTAGATCTCTGGTTCAGATGTGGCACTCTGCATATGGTTACCATATTTGTAGAGACAAAAAGAGGACACAAAAAAATAAAATGCTTCCCCACCCCCGCCACACAGTCACCTTGACCCCCAAGAAAGCCAGATTCTATAAGCAGTGAAAATGCTGGTAAAGTAACAAATCATTTTTTCCCATACTCTGCTAAATGCAAAATTAGAAAAGATGTATACTTACAAAAAAACAAATATCTGAGCAGCATGTCCCTCTTTCCTTTCCTTCCCATTCATGAGCAGCATGTCTCCCTCTCCTCTCCATCCCCTTTTATCCATGTGCTGTACACCTCCTTTTCCTTGCCCCCTCCCCCCACCCACCTATCCACACACTCCATCCATCCACCTCCCCTCTCTTCCAGTCCTGAGTCAGGGTGCTGTCCCCAAACATACCTTAACATACCCTGGTAGTCTAGTAGCCTCTTCTGGACAAGTCTTCCATTCTCAAATTATTCCCCAGTGATTTCTAAGGACATGGGGGCCACACTCTCATGGGTCCCACAGTTTCTAGAAAGCACTCACAGACCCAAAACACAAACCTCCATGATTCTTTATCGGTCCAGGACAACAGAGCTAATAAACTAATAGGTTTATTATCAGAAAAGTAGAACAGTGAACAATATAAAATAGGTAACTAAATAAGGATCAATATTAAAGCTATCAAAACAATTTGTTACTATGTGGGTGCCATGTGGGGAGTTTCAGGAAAATAACTGCTCACAGGTCTCACAGGGCCTCATGGCAGAGATTCTTACTGTGACAGAAAAGTGTGTTTTAAGCCTGTATAATGTGTTGGGTATTGTGTATTTCTCTAGTTTGGCCAGCAGGTGGGGCATGTTATGTTTTGAAGGTGCTGCAGAACCAAGGCTGTTCTCTTTGTTTAAGCCTTTTGGAAAGGCAGTCTGCAGTATACTTTCAAACTAGTCTGAGCTCTGGTTAGCCCAGGAGCTCATTTTCGTTTGAATTGTACTGGCTTTTGCCTCAGTCTTAGCCAGGAAGGCAAGACGGATCTCTTTGCTAAGGCCCTGTAAACAGTTACATTTCATAACTTGTGAGCAGTTATGTGTCCTGATCTTCCCAGGTACTGTTTAGACAGTAAACAAATGTATAGTTAGTGTTATAATTGATCCATATTTCGGTTTGCTGTTATTTGCTGGTTGCACTTTTTATGTTACACTGTTCAGCTTTTAAAACAATGGGGTTTTTTTTTTCAGTTTATTGCCTCTTTCTCTGGACTGAAAAAGAATTCTGGAGGTTTGTGTGTTGGGTCTGTAAGTGCTTTCTGGGAACTGTGGGACCACTGGGAATGTGGTCTCCAGTAACCTAGAAATCACATAAGGGCATGAGTAGCCATACTGGGTCAGACCAATGGTCTATCTAGCCCGTAATCCTGTTTTCCAAACAGTGGCCAAGTGTAGCAAATCAAGGGTTCAGATATTGCTTTAAAGATTGTTTATGCCACACATATTACATAACACTCTTATGCAGTATACATACACCACCACAGGATTGTACCTTCATCTGAGCCGTAACAGCAATCGGGGAAACACCGATGACCGCCCGAGATTCTGCGGGACAATTCCACACTGGAGTGAGGCGTCCCTCCAACCAGGTACAGAGCTTCTGTTTCAGCCAGAGCTTCCCCTCTTTTTATAACAGCTCACAAACAAGTGTGCCTGGAGCAGAACAATGAGGTGGCCAATCTACATTCTTCTCTCCCAGGCACCCTCTGATGAAAACACCAGCCTTTGGACTTTTTCTCAACACACTTCTGTAGTGAGTTACCCACTGCAACGGAACTTTGTGGTAGCAACCTGTCAAACAAATATTCTGGTAGCAACAGGTCAAAACAAACATTCTGCATGTCAGAAACAAATATTGGGTCAGCATAAGTATCATATCATAAGTATTATACTCCAACACACCAAGCCAGGTCACAAGTACCTGGCAGAAATCCAAATTGTGGCAACTATCCATATTACAAATCCCAGGGCAAGCAGTTGCTTCCCATGTGTGTCTCAAAAGCAGACTATGGACTTTTCCTCCAGGAATTTGTCCAGACCTTTTTCTAACCCCAGATACGCTAACCGCTGTTACCACCTCCTCCGGCAAAGAGTTCCAGAGCTTATTTTTTCACTCAACGAATAGCTATTTCCTACTATTTTAAAAGTATTTCCATGTAACTTCAAGTGTCCCCTAGTCTTTGTACTTTTGGAACGAGTAAAAAATCGATTTACTTCTACTTGTTCTACACCACTCAGGATTTTGTAGACCTCAATCATATCTCCACTCGTCGCTGGGGATAATTTGAGAGTGGGCTCGTTCAGAGGCAGTTTTGACCCAGTTGGTTGGAGGAGGGTGCTAGTGTAGAGCACAGGTGGCAGTTGCAGGTGAACCTGAGCTGTGCTAGGGATAGACCACTTTTAGTGACTGCGTGGTGGGATTGTCAGGCTCAGTGCGTGGCGTGAGGGTCACCATCCACTGAGTGGTTCAGAGTTTTTTGATCTGTAACCTCCAAGCACGGTGAACAAGTGCAGCAGTAACAGAGTCCCTTCCCAGTTCAGTTTTTTTATATAGTGTTAGGAGATAGCAGCATGCTGATGGCGACTGGTTGCAGCCCTGACCTAACACAAGAGCGCCCATATGACTTCAGCGAGGAGGAGCCGCAGGACCCACCTATTTGGAGTTCAACTCCTGTGGCGAGATCAGACTTCTTGTGGGCAAAGGCCCGTAAGTTGGAAGGGCCGGATGTCATGCCCGCTGAGAGCTGGCAGATCTACAGGAGGTAGCGGCAAGAGGACCAAGAACAGCAGCGTGAGGAGCAGGAGTTCCAGCTGCAGAAATTAAAGATGGAGATGGAAATGGCTCACATCCAAACCTCCAGCCCAACCCCTGCACCAAGTCAGAGACAGGATCCACAGCCTGGATCAGGGCCAACTTGTTTTCACAGTTTGATGATACACGAGGTGACATAGATGGATATCTAATTGCCTTTGAAAAAAATTTGCTGTCTCAATGAGATTCCTTAGAAACACTGGGTACGCTATCTGGGAGGAAAGTTACTGGTAGAGCACTTAAGGCATTTCATGGACTGTCCATGGAGACATGGTCCCAGTTTGAGGAGGTGCGCAAAGCTTTGTTGAACCGTTATGCCATTACCTAAAGACTAAAGTTCCGGACTTTGCAAAAGGGGGCAGATGATAATCACAGTGAGTTTGTGATCCAGCTAAGATACCAGCGCCAGCGGTGGAGCTGAAGATAAAACCTGGTGATCCGGAGCAGTTTTTTCAGCGTTGTCGTCCACAGGTGATAGAAAGTGTTGAAGATCGCCAGCCCCATACTCCAGAGAAAGCGGCTGAATTGGCTGACATCTTTATGGCTAACCATCCCTGGTTGGCAAAGAGAACCCATCCTTCCATATCATCAAGCTGATCAATCCATAGACTGGTGGGTTGTCCATCTACCAGCAGGTGGAGATAGAGAGCAATCCTTTTGCCTCCCTATATGTGGTCATGTGCTGCCGGAAACTCCTCAGTATGTTCTCTATCTCAGCAGGTGGTGGTCACACACAGCAGCAGCTCTGGCTAGGCCTCCAAGCCTAATTTTTAGGTTTTTGTTGAGTGCCTGGGGTTGAGGGCTCTTCTTGAGCAAGTGCAAACCTGGTGGCGCCAGGTCCCTCCTTTTCTCCCCCCCCCTCCCTGGCTCCGTAAAAAAAAAAAAAAAATTTGAACGTCCTTAAAGGCGTTTATTTCGACGTTTATTTAAACGTTTTTAGCTACTCACTGGGACACCAGGTCGTTACAGCTCGGAGCGGAAAGCAGGTAATTTTTACCTTTTTATAGCGGGCAGGGGGTTCCCCGATTGATCTCCACGTGGCATATGGCGTCGGAGGGCGAGGGCGCAAAGAGTCGCTCCCCGGATCGCTTAGGCGCTTCTAGAGGGGATGCGGGGGTCTTAAAGTCTGATTCGCCCTTGTTGGGTGACAGTTTCGTGACCGACGAGTGTCCCCGTCCTTCCTCCGCGGTGGGCGGTTTTTCCCGCCATAGAACGCCCATCCCCGCTGCTCGCCTCCGCCATCTTGGCCGGCCACGCGGCTCGGACGGCTTCTTCGTGGGCCGCCCTGAGGGAGATATTAATGCCATTGGACGCCCTTAATTTGGGCGACGGCACCCAAGCGGCTAAAGTTAAGCGCCGTTTTTTCCCGTGCGGCTCCTTCGCGGAGTGTCGCACCGGACGCCATTTTGGATGCGCAGCATGTCTCCCCCCCGCTCTTGCGCGCACCGGTTGAGGGTGCATCTAGGGCTGTAGCCCAGGCTGCGGAAGTGCACAGTCTGGGGGGTTTCTCCCCCCGAGTTTGTTTTGCTGCTGCATCAGGCCTTCCTTATGCAAAACGCTGCCCCTGCTCCCTCGTTGGTAAAGAGGTTGAGGTCCCCGGAGGTAAACGCCCTCGGGTTGATTCGCAGGCCTTGGAGGCCTTGTCTCCTCCGATGTAGATGAGGGCAGCGTATCTTGAGTTCTACCAACGGTCCTTTGCGGATTCCTTGGAGGAGACGGATCCCTGCTCGATTGGAGCGGATGACCCCCTCTGCAGCGCGGCTTTTTAGCTCAGAGGATTTGCCCAACCTGTTAGTACAGGCCATGGGCATTTGGAAGATTTCCTCTCCGGAGGACGTCTCTCCCTCAGCCCCTGTTGGCTCTGCCATTATGCGGGGGACGAAACGCCCCGCCTAGAACCTTCCACGTGCATGATGCCATGCACACCTTAATTTCGGCTCAATGGGATTGTCCCGGAAGCGAGCCTCAAAGTGGCTAGGGCTATGTCCCGCCTCTATCCTTTGCCTGAAAGTGACGTGAGGCCTATCTGTGGCCTACCGTGGATTCTTTAATCACTGCGGTGACTAAGAAAACGGCTTTTGCCGGTGGAAGGTGGCACGGCCCTAAAGGACGCCCAAGACAGAAGATTGGAGGCGGCCTTAAGGTCGTCCTTTGAGGCGACTGCTTTAAGTTTGCAGGCCTCGGTTTGCGGTTCCTATGTGGCCAGGGCGTGCCTGACTATGGGGCAGCGGGCTTCCCCCCTGGATCATTCCTTGAGGGCTGATTGGCCGGCCCTGGAATCGGGCTTAGCCTATTTGGCAGACTTGCTGTATGATGTCTTGAGAGCCTCAGCTAAAGGCATGGCTCAGACAGTCTCTGCGCGGCGGTGGCTTTGGCTGAAACATTGGTCTGCTGACCACGCCTCTAATCCCGCCTGGCTAGATTGCCTTTTAAAGGCAAGCTGCTCTTTGGGGTCGAGCTGGACAAAATCGTGACCGATCTCGGCACGTCTAAGGGCAAAGAAGTTACCAGAGGTCAGGGCTCGGGCTAGGTACTCGTTCCGGTACCGTCCAGAGGACGGTTTCAGGAAGCCCGTCGGTACCCGCAGCCGTCCCGGAGGTGCTCCCCTCCGGTCCTCCCCCAGGGTCTCGTACCCAATGACGGGGCCTTGGTCCTCGCCCCAGTGGCAGATTGGAGGACGGCTGTCCTCGTTCTGGGCGAGTGGACCACATAACTTCAGACGCTTGGGTGCTGGAAGTCATCAGAGACGGCTACAAGCTAGGAGTTCTGCCGACCCTTAAGAGACGGGTTTGTACTCTCTCCCTGCAAGTCTCCGGTCAAAGCTGTGGCAGTGCAGCAGACCTTGGACAACCTGATCCGCCTGGTGCGGTCGTTCCGGTGCCAGAAAATCAGATTGGCAAGGGACGTTACTCCATTTACTTTGTGGTACCAAAGAAAGGAGGTTCTGTCCGGCCTATCCTCGACCTCAAAGGGGTCAATCGGGGCCTTGAAAGTGCGGCACTTTCGCATGGAGACTCTCCGCTCTGTTATAGCGGCAGTGAGGCAGGATGAGTTCTTGGCTTCCTTGGACATCAGGAAGCGTACCTGCATATTCCCATCTGGCCTCCTCATCAACGCTTCCTGCGTTTTGCAGGTCCTGGGACGACACTTCCAGTTCAGAGCCCTCCCTTTCGGGTTGGCTACTGCTCCGCGGACCTTTTCCAAAGTAATGGTGGTCATCGCGGCCTTCCTGCGAAAGGAAGGAGTACAAGTCCATCCTTATCTGGACGACTGGTTGATCCGAGCCCCCTCTTATGCAGAGTGCGGCAAAGCTGTGAACCCGGTAGTTGCTCTTTTGAGCTCCCTGGGGTGGATCATCAACTGGGAGAAGAGCCAGCTGCGCCCGACTCGTCCCTGGAGTATCTGGGAGTTCGATTCGACACCCAAGTGGCAGAGTGTTCCTGCCAGACAATCGGATTGTCAAACTTCAGACTCAGGTGGACCAGTTCCGAGTAGCCTCTCCTCTTCGGGGCTTGGGACTATGTGCAGCTGTTGGGCTCTATGACGGCCACGATGGAAGTAGTGCCCTGGGCCAGGGCTCATATGAGACCACTACAACACTCTCTGTTGCAGCGCTGACTCCGATGTCGGAGGATTATGCTGTGCGCCTTCCTTGGACCCAGCAGTGCACAAGGCGCTGAGCTGGTGGCTGCAGACAGACAAGTTGTCTGCAGGAATGCCTCTGGTGACCCCAGAGTGGATTGTCGTCACGACGGACGCCTCTTTGACGGGCTGGGGAGCCCACTGCTTGGGAAGGACAGCGCAGGGGCTCTGGTCTCCTGCAGAGGCAAAGTGGTCTATCAACCTCCTGGAACTCAGAGCCATTCGGTTGGTGCTTTTAGAGTTCATCCCGGTACTGGCTTCAACGCCAGTACGGGTCCTGTCGGACAATGCCACTGCTGTGGCCTATGTCAACCGCCAGGGAGGTACCAAGAGCGCCCCTCTAGCCAAGGAGGCCATGAATCTATGCCAGTGGGCGGAAGCGAACCTGGAACAGCTGTCAGCGGCCCACATTGCCGGAGTCATGAATGTCAAGGCGGACTTCTCAGGTCGCCATACCTTGGAGCCCGGAGAGTGGCAGCTATCTGCTCAGGCTTCTTGGACATCACGAAGCGCTGGGGCCAGCCGAGCCTAGATCTGATGGCGTCATCGGCCAATTGCCAAGTGCCGCGCTTTTTCAGCAGAGGACGGGACCCTTGATCCCTGGGAGTAGATGCTCTTCTCCAACAGTGGCCGACACAAGAGCTTCTCTATGTGTTCCCGCCCTGGCCCATGCTGGGCAGGGTGCTAGACCGGGTGGCAAAGCATCCGGGCCGGATAATCCTGGTGGGTCCGGATTGGCCCAGACGTCCTGGTATGCGGACTTGATCAGGCTCTCAGCGACGATCCTCTGCGACTGCCAGTGGAGCAGGGCCTATTACATCAGGGTCCCGTGGTGATGGAGGATCCCTCCCCCTTTGGTCTTACGGCCTTGCTATTGAGCGGCAGCGTCTGAGAAAGAAGGGCTTCTCAGACAAGGTCATCGCCACTATGCTGAGAGCGAGGAAGCGCTCTACTTCTACTGCTTACGCCAGGGTTTGGCGTACCTTGCAGCGTGGTGTGAAGCAGGCTCACTTTCTCCCTTCACTGCTCCAATTTCTTCAGTGCTGGCGTTCCTGGAAGAAGGTCCTGGAGAAAGGCCTGTCGCTCAGTTCCCTTAAAGTCCAGGTAGCGGCTCTGGCTTGCTTCAGGGGCCGCCTGAAGGGTGCTTCCCTGGCTTCTCAGCCAAATGTGGTTGCGCTTTCTCAAAGGAGTTAATCACCTGCGCCCTCCTCTGCACTCTGTGGTGCCTGCGTGGGAATCTCAACCTGGTGCTAAGAGCATTGCAGAAGCCGCCTTTTGAACCCTTGTCGAGGGCATCTCTGAAAGACCTGACGTTGAAAGCAGGTCTTTTTGGTGGCTATCACTTCAGCCAGAAGAGTTTCCGAGCTCCAGGCACTCTCATGCGAGAGCCTTTTCTGCAGTTCTCTGAGGCAGGAGTGTCCTATTCGCACAGTGCCTTCCTTCCTGCCCAGATTGTTTCTCGCTTCCATGTGAATCAGCAGCTCTGTCTCCCTTCCTTTCGTAGGGAGGACTACCCAGAGGAATACTCTGCTCTCAAATATCTGGATGTGAGACGTGTCATCATCAGATACTTGGAAGTGACCAATGATTTCCGGAAATCGGATCATCTGTTTGTCCTGTTTGCAGGTCCTCGTAAGGGTCTGCAGGCTGCTAAGCCTACAGTGGCAAGATGGTCAAGGAAGCCATTGCAGCGGCTTATGTGGCCGCGGGGAAAGTGCCGCCTATCCAGCTGAAGGCTCACTCCACAAGAGCTCAGGCGGCCTCGATGGCAGAGGCCGGGTCCGTCTCCTTGGAAGAGATATGCAAGGCGGCAACTTGGGCATCGGCCCATACATTCTCCAAGCATTACCGCTTGACTGTGGCTGCTCGGCGGAGGCCCGGTTTGGAGCTTCAGTGTTGCGGTCAGGGATTTCAATGTCCCGCCCTGGGTGAGTACTGCTTCGGTACATCCCACCAGTCTATGGATTGATCAGCTTGATGATATGGAAGGTAAAATTATGTATCATACCTGATAATTTTCTTTCCATTAATCATAGCTGATCAATCCTAGTCCCTCCCAGATATCTGTACTGTTTATATTCTGGTTGAATTTTAGGTTCAAGTTAGTCTTCAGTTACTTCAGGAGGACTTCGTGTTCAAGTTTTTTCACTTGGATCCTTCAAGAGTTGAGACGAGTTTGTGTTACAGTGAGCTGCTGCATTCCTCTCCCCTCCGTTTTACGGGGCTGGATTGAGACTTAAATTCTGCCGGCACTCCCTCCCGCCTTCGTGCGGCTGTAGAGCAGCTTTGTACCCCTCCCGCTTCGGCGGTGTTAGGGTCAGTCCAGCTCCTCCCGCGGTTGCGGTTGCAGGATAAGCCAGATCCCCCGCATCGGCTGGGTGGTGTCCCTCCCCCGCTCCGCGGGGATGAGCTGGACGGATTCCACCTCCCCCACTTGTGTGGGGATGAGCTGGGTTAATTCCCCTCCCCCGTTTCGGCGGTGGTGAGCTGGGCAGTGTGTCCCTTTGTGGGTGTAATTCTCTAAGTGCTGAGTCCTGCGGATGGAGCTTTGATATCGACATACTGAGGAGTTTCCGGCAGCACATGAACCACATATTAGGGAGCAAAAGGATTGCTCTCTATCTCCACCTGCTGGTAGATGGACACAACCCACCAGTCTATGGATTGATCAGCTATGATTAATGGAAAGAAAATTATCAGGTATGATACATAATTTTACCTTATCTGCAGCAGCCGGGATCTAAGGGCAGCCAGGGTCCTAAGCCAAATATCCTTACAACCTCAGAGACTGTCAGCAAACGCTCCAATGTTCCCCCATTGGAACTTTGGAATGGGGGAACATTGGAACTTTAGGCATGAATGTCCTTGTCATCACTGTGGGCATATAGGACATTTCAAAGCAGATTGACCAGATAATCCCAAGCCTGCAGTAAAGAGCCTTTCAGTTCCTGCACCTAAACTGGCAGCTTTCGTGGGTGGCTCCAGTACTACAAAGGAAACCCATACAGTTGCCGTAGCACAAAAGGTTACTGGCCATTCATCAAGCAAGGAAGCAGATGGGTTTCCATAACACTACAGCACCCCAGTATTTTGAATCACACCCAGGTAACTGGGCTTGTGGACACTGGCTCTAGCATGACTTTGTTATGACCAGAGCTAGTGCTGGAAGATGCTATTCTACCAGGGTGCACTGCAGAGGTAGTGCTAGCCAATAGATCCAGAGAGACTGTAGCCATTGCTTGAGTATTCTTGGATCGGGGTACCAAGCCTGGATACAAAGTAGGCATAATGAAAAACATTCTAGTACCAATGCTGTGTGGGACCGACATGTGTCCAGTGAACATTACCCTTGATAGTGAAATCAGCATTTCCTCTGTGGTGACCCATAGGCCAGGGCGGCCCAACAAGCAGAAGCAGCAGAGATCACTTTTCCAGTTCGGATCCTGAGCCAGTCTAGGTGGAACCAGCTGACTAAGCGACAGGAGGAGGCGCTCCAGTGTTTCCAGCAGCACTAGTTCCAGAGGTGACTGGGGCCATGAGTATGGATCAGCCTGACTTAACTGACACACCTATTGATCAGACTGATTTGTCAGAGTTGCCAACGGAGCCCTTCCCAGATATGGGTACTGATCTAGGACAGAGACATGCTTTTCAGGAAGCACAGTGCTGTGACCCTGACCTAGAAGCCCTGAGGCAGAGGAATGGTCAGCCAGTCAGTGAGACTTGTAAAGATTATATTCTATGGAAAGGGGGCTTGTACAGAGAGACTGATCCTGTTGATCCTAATAGGCCCTGGACAGCAAGCAAACAGCTTATAGTGCCCAGGGCATACAGGGAACAACTCCTACAGATTGCACATGATATTCCACTAGCAGGTCATCAGCTGGTGACACACACATGCACTAGATTGACAGAGAACTTCTATTGGCCAGGAGTATCTTGACCCAAGGTCACCCCAAGCTCCCTTGAAACCTTTACCCATTATCAATGAGCCCTTTGAGAGAATAGCTGTGGATATAGTGGGGTGTCTAGCTGGACTAGGAAAAATATATATTGACAGTAGTGGACTTTGCTACCTATACCCTGAAGCGGTAGCCTTATCCTCCATAGAAGCAGAGAAAATTGCTACAGCCTTCCTAGAAATATTTCCCAGGTAGGATATCCATGAGAAATACTCTCAGAACAAGGGACACAATTTATATCTGAGTTGATTCAGAATGGGCACACCGTGGAGTGAAATATGTACGTACCACACCGTATCGTCCCAAAACTAATGGGTTAGTGGAGAGATTTATTGGGCCATTAAAGCATATGTTAAAGACTTTCATAGAAACGGGAGACAGGGACTGGGAGAAATACTTGCCTTACCTACTGTTTGCATACAGGGAAGTACCTCAGGAGTCTACTGGGTTCTCCTCAATTGAGCTGCTTTACGGCCGGAGGGTGAGATGGCCCCTTGAACTAATAAGAGAACATTGGGAGGGGAAAGTGGACACTCTTTATTTTAGTTTTTTTAGTTACATTTGTACCCCGCACTTTCCCACTCATGGCAGGCTCAATGCGGCTTACAGGTACTTATTTGTACCTGGGCAATGGAGGGTTAAGTGACTTGCCCAGAGTCACAAGGAGCTGTGCCTGAAGTGGGAATCGAACTCAGTTCCCCAGGACCAGAGTCCACCACCCTAACCACTAGGCCACTCCTCCACTCAGACACTTGTAATTGAATATGTAGTTAATATGTGGCAGAGATTAGAAGACTTTATGCGCTTTGTCAGAGATAACTTGCAGGCAGCCCCGACTAAGCAAAAGACCTGATTTGATCATAAGGCCCAGAACAGAGAGTTTATGAGGGCTAGCGGGTACTGTTTTAGTCCCAGTTTGCAGATTAAACTTCAAGCAAATTGGACGGGATCTTACAAGGTCATAAGGAGCCTGAATGATACAAACTATGTGATATCTATGGACTCTCAATACAGAAAGTAGTGTACCTTTTTATGTAAATATGTTTCTCCGAGGACAAGCAGGCTGCTTGTTCTCACTGATGGGTGACGTCCACGGTAGCCCCTCCAATCGGAACTTCACTAGCAAAGGCCTTTGCTAGTCCTCGCGCGCCCATGCGCGGCCGTCTTCCCGCCCGAACCGGCTCATGTTCGTCAGTCTTCTTTTGTCCGCGCTCGGTACAGTTGTGTTTGCGCCGTTCGCGCCCCTTAAGTTGACCCTCGCGCGTCTTTGACTTTTCGCTTTAAAAAAAAAAAAAAGGATTTTGGAGAAGGGCCTTTCGGTCTTTTTCCCTTTCCCGTATTTCTAGTTTTTGGCCCCGTTAAGTTTTCTTTCGTTTTCGGGGTAGGCCCTTTTGAGGCCTCGGGTCGAGTTTTTTTTCTCCCCCTCTTTTTGGTGCCTTACCGCAATTACGAGTTTTGATTTCGCCGGCGTGATTTTTCCGCCCATGTCATCGAAGTCTCCCAGTGGCTTCAAGAAGTGCACCCAGTGCGCCCGGGTAATCTTGCTCACTGATAGGCACGCGTCGTGTCTTCAGTGTCTGGGGGCTGGGCACCGCCCGCAGGCCTGTAGTCTTTGCGCCCTTTTACAGAAAAGGACTCAGGTAGCGAGATTGGCCCAGTGGAACGTTTTGTTCTCGGGCTGTTCGTCGGCATCGGCACCGGGAGTATCGAGTGCGTCGACGTCGACAGCGTCAAGACCTCCGCCCTCGGCTGCGACTGTATCGATTGCATCGAGGCATCGATCCTCTGCATCGTCGGGGCCGAGACATCGGAAGGCTGTGTCGGCGTCGGTGGTACCGGGACCTCCACTAGTGCTGATGTCGTTGGACGAAGGTGCTTCAACTGGAGTGCAGGTGAGGGCTGTCCATTCCCCTGCTGGTGGCGGTGAGCCTTTGGGTGGGTCTCCCCCTACCCTGAGGGCTCCTGCGGTACAGCCCCCCTGAGACCAACCTTCTTCGGCCTCGGCCCCTAGGAAGCGACGGCTGGATTCTACGTCCTCCTCATCGTACCGGGAAGCTCCGGTGACATGCTTCGTTTGAAAAAGTCAAAGAAGCATCAACATCGGTCTCCTTCCCGCGTCGGTACCGAGAGCTCTGGGTCGCCGAGGGAGTCGGCACCCAGTAGGCATCGGCACCGGGAGGACCGCTCACCCTCTGTTCAGGAGGTGTCGATGCGCTCCACCTTGGACAGCCCGGAACAGCCTCCACGCCCGGAACAGACTCTGACTTCGACTCCTGCATCGGCTTCCATGTCTTTCTCCACAGCCGCCCTGCACGAGAGTCTCCGGGCCGTTCTCCCAGAGATCCTGGGAGAGCTGTTGCGCCCTTCCCCTCCGGTACCGGGGGTGCTTGCGCCTCCGGTACCGTCGAGTGAGGCGCCGGCTGGCCCCTTGCCCGGGGTGAGGTCTCCGACATCGGTGCCGCTTGCGGTACCAACTGCGGTCGCCTCCCAGGAAGGCTCCCCGACGACGTCGGCGGATGGAGCCTCGCCGGTGCGGGCGAGGGAGTCTTCCTCTCGACGCTCCCACCGTGGCCGTGTTTCCACGGAGTCGAGCCGGGCACGGCTTCAGACACAGGTTCATGAACTTGTGTCTGATACCGATGGTGAGGCCTCGTGGGAGGAGGAGGAGGACATCAGATATTTCTCTGACGAGGAGTCTGATGGCCTTCCTTCTGATCCCACTCCCTCCCCTGAAAGGCAGCTTTCTCCTCCCGAGAGTCTGTCTTTTGCGGCCTTTGTCCGGGAGATGTCTACGGCCATCCCCTTCCCGGTGGTTGTGGAGGACGAGCCCAGGGCTGAAATGTTTGAGCTCCTGGACTATCCTTCTCCACCTAAGGAAGCGTCCACAGTACCCATGCATCATGTCCTCAAAAAGACATTGCTGGCGAACTGGACCAAGCCTCTAAGTAATCCCCACATTCCCAAGAAGATCGAGTCCCAGTACCGGATCCATGGGGACCCAGAGCTGATGCGCACTCAGTTGCCTCACGACTCTGGAGTTGTGGATTTGGCCCTAAAGAAGGCTAAGAGTTCTAGGGAGCATGCTTCGGTGCCCCCGGGCAAGGACTCTAGAACCTTAGACTCCTTTGGGAGGAAGACCTACCATTCTTCTATGCTCGTGGCCAAAATTCAGTCTTACCAGCTCTACACGAGCATACACATGCGGAACAATGTGCGGCAGTTGGCGAGCTTGGTGGACAAGCTCCCTCCTGAGCAAGCCAAGCCATTTCAGGAGGTGGTCAGGCAGCTGAAGGCGTGCAGAAAATTCCTGGCCAGAGGGGTGTATAACACCTTTGATGTTGCGTCCAGGGCCGCTGCTCAAGGTGTGGTGATGCGCAGACTCTCATGGCTGCGTGCCTCCGACCTGGAGAATAGGATCCAGCAGCGGATTGCGGACCTCGCCTTGCCGTGCGGACAATATTTTTGGAGAGAAGGTCGAACAGGTGGTAGAGCAGCTCCACCAGCGGGATACCGCTTTCGACAAGTTCTCCCGCCGGCAGCCTTCAGCTTCTACCTCCACAGGTAGACGTTTTTATGGGGAAGGAAGACTGTTCCCTACTCTTCTGGTAACGTAGGTACAATCCTCCTTCTCGACAGCCTGCGGCCCAGGCTAAGCCCCAGCGCACTCGCTCTCGTCAGCAGCGTGCGCCTCAGCAAGGCCCTCGGCTCCCCAGCAAAAGCAAGGGACGAGCTTTTGACTGGCTCCAGCAGAGCATAGCCGACATCCAAGTGTCAGTGCCGGGCGATCTGCCGGTCAGGAGGGAGGTTGAAAGTTTTTCACCAAAGGTGGCCTCTCATAACCTCCGATCAGTGGGTTCTTCAAATAGTCCGGCAAGGATACACCCTCAATTTGGCCTCCAAACCTCCAAATTGTCCCACCGGGAGCTCAGTCTTACAGCTTCAGCACAAGCAGGTACTTGCAGAGGAACTCTCCGCTCTTCTCAGCGCCAATGCGGTCGAGCCCATGCCATCCGGGCAAGAAGGGCTGGGATTCTATTCCAGGTACTTCCTTTGTGGAAAAGAAAACAGGGAGGATGCGTCCCATCCTAGACCTAAGGGCCCTGAACAAATATCTGGTCAAGGAAAAGTTCAGGATGCTTTCCCTGGGCACCCTTCTCCCGTGATTCAGGAAAACGATTGGCTATGCTCTCTGGACTTGAGAACGCTTACACGCACATCCGATACTACCAGCTCACAGACAGTATCTGCGATTTCAGCTGGGCACACGTCACTTCCAGTACTGTATGCTACCCTTTGGGCTTGCCTCTGCGCCCAGAGTGTTCACGAAGTGCTTGGCTGTAGTAGCAGCGGCGCTTCGCAGGCTGGGGGTGCACGTGTTCCCATATCTCGACGATTGGCTGGTGAAGAACACATCCGAGGCAGGAGCTCTGCAGTCCATGCAGATGACTATTCGCCTCCTGGAGCTACTGGGTTTGTGATAAATTACCCAAAGTCCCATCTTCTCCCAGTACAGAGACTCGAATTCATAGGAGCTCTGCTGGATTCTCGGACGGCTCGGGCCTATCTCCCAGAGACGAGAAACAACAACTTGTCCCTCGTCTCGCGGGTGCGAGCGTCCAGCAGATCACAGCTCGGCAGATGTTGAGATGTTGGGCCACATGGCCTCCACAGTTCATGTGACTCCCATGGCCCACCTTCACATGCGATCTGCTCAATGGACCCTAGCTTCCCAGTGGTTTCAGGCTGCTGGGGATCTAGAAGACGTGATCCACCTGTCCACGAGTTTTCTCAAATCCCTGTATTGGTGGACGATTTGGTCCAATTTGACTCTGGGACGCCCTTTCCAAATTCCTCAGCCACAAAAAGTGCTGACTACGATGCGTCTCTCCTGGGGTGGGGAGCTCATGTCGATGGGCTTCACACCCAGGGAAGCTGGTCCCCTCCAGGAATGCGATCTGCAGATCAATCTCCCTGGAGTTACGAGCGGTCTGGAACGCTCTGAAGGCTTTCAGAGATCGGCTGTCCCACCAAATTATCCAAATTCAGACGGACAACCAGGTTGCCATGTATTACATCAACAAGCAGGGGGGCACCGGATCTCGCCCCCTGTGTCAGGAAGCCGTCAGCATGTGGCTCTGGGCTCGCCGTCACAGCATGGTGCTCCAAGCCACTTATCTGGCAGGCGTAAACAACAGTCTGGCCGACAGATTGAGCAGGATTATACAACCTCATGAGTGGTCGCTCAATTCCTGTGTAGTGTGACAGATCTTCCAGGTGTGGGGCACTGCCTTGGTAGATCTCTTTGCATCTCGAGCCAACCACAAAGTCCCTCAGTTCTGTTCCAGGCTTCAGGCCCACGGCAGACTAGCATCGGATGCCTTCCTCCTGGACTGGGGGAGGGTCTGCTGTATGCTTATCCTCCCATACCTCTGGTGGGGAAGACTTTGTTGAAACTCAAGCAAGACCGAGGCACCATGATTCTGATTGCTCCTTTTTGGCCGCGTCAGATCTGGTTCCCTCTCTTCTGGAGTTGTCCTCCGAAGAACCGTGGAGATTGGAGTGTTTTCCGACCCTCATCACACAGGACGGAGGGGCGCTTCTGCATCCCAACCTCCAGTCTCTGTCTCTCACGGCCTGGATGTTGAGAGCGTAGACTTTGCCTCTTTGGGTCTGTCAGAGGGTGTCTCCCGCATCTTGCTTGCTTCCAGGAAAGATTCCACTAAGAGGAGTTACTTCTTTCTATGGAGGAGGTTTGCCGTCTGGTGTGACAGCAAGGCCCTAGATCCTCGCTGTTGTCCTACACAGATCCTGCTTGAATACCTTCTGCACTTGTCTGAGTCTGGTCTCAAGACCAACTCTGTAAGGGTTCACCTTAGTGCAATCAGTGCATACCATTACCGTGTGGAAGGTAAGCCGATCTCAGGACAGCCTTTAGTTGTTCGCTTCATGAGAGTTTGCTTTTGTCGAAGCCCCCTGTCAAACCTCCTACAGTGTCATGGGATCTCAATGTCGTTCTCACCCAGCTGATGAAACCTCCTTTTGAGCCACTGAACTCCTGCCATCTGAAGTACTTGACCTGGAAGGTCATTTTCTTGGTGGCAGTTACTTCAGCTCGTAGAGTCAGTGAGCTTCAGGCCCTGGTAGCCCAGGCCCCTTACACCAAATTTCATCATAACAGAGTAGTTCTCCGCACTCACCCTAAGTTCTTGCCAAAGGTTGTGTCGGAGTTCCATCTGAGCCAGTCAATTGTCTTGCCAACATTCTTTCCCCGTCCTCATTCCTACCCTGCTGAACGTCAGCTGCACACATTGGACTGCAAGAGAGCATGGCCTTCTATCTGGAGCGGACACAGCCCAACAGACAGTCCGCCCAATTGTTTGTTTCTTTTGATCCCAACAGGAGGGAGTGGCTGTGGGGAAACGCACCATATCCAATTGGCTAGCAGATTGCATCTCCTTCACTTACGCCCAGGCTGGGCTGGCTCTTGAGGGTCATGTCACGGCTCATAATGTTAGAGCCATGGCAGCGTCGGTAGCCCACTTGAAGTCAGCCACTATTGAAGAGATTTGCAAAGCTGCGACGTGGTCATCTATCCACACATTCACATCTCATTACTGCCTGCAGCAGGATACCCGACACGACAGTCGGTTCGGGCAGTCATTGCTTCAGAATCTGTTCGGGGTTTAGAATCCAACTCCACCCCCCTAGGCCCATGTTTATTCTGTTCCAGGCTACACTCTAAGTTAGTTGGATAAATTGTTAGGTCAATCTCAGTTATGTCCTCGCCGTTGCGAGGCCCAATTGACCATGTTTGTTGTTTGAGTGAACCTGGGGGCTAGGGATACCCCATCAGTGAGAACAAGCAGCCTGCTTGTCCTCGGAGAAAGCGAATGCTACATACCTGTAGAAGGTATTCTCCGAGGACAGCAGGCTGATTGTTCTCACAAACCCGACCGCCTCCCCTTTGGAGTTGTCTTCCCTTGTCTTACCTTGCTACATATGGGACTGACGAACACGAGCCGGTTCGGGCGGGAAGACGGCCGCGCATGCGCGTGCGCATGGCGCGTGAGGACTAGCAAAGGCCTTTGCTAGTGAAGTTCCGATTGGAGGGGCTGCCGTGGACGTCACCCATCAGTGAGAACAATCAGCCTGCTGTCCTCGGAGAATACCTTCTACAGGTATGTAGCATTCGCTTAAAGGCCTATACATATTGCACAGCTATGGTATCAGCTGTCTGTAGCCTACCGGAAGAATTTCAGGATAGTGAGCAGAGACCTTACCAGAGGGATCTATACAACAAATTGTAGTGGGAGAGCAATTAACCCCTACCCAGAGACAGCAGTTAGAAGCAGTATTTCAAAAGTATACTGATGTGTTTTCCACTAAACCAGGATTTACCCATTTGGCTAATCACAATGTAAACATGAGTGGCCATGACCCGCTGAATCAGGGTACCTGTCGAATATCTGCTGAGGTGGAGAGGCAAATGAAGCAGGAGAAAGCATAGGATTTCTTCCTTTATCCACTATATAACACCCGATATTAAACGCCGTGTCTGCCGGGCTGGTCTCGGGAACTGATAGTGTCTGCTGGTCTCTCCATGTGGTGAATCTACAGGGCCATGATCCTTTGCCCTTGCTGGCTTTCGGGAACTACTGGGCCATGATCTCTGGTCTGCTGGACCACGACCCTCTGCTCACAGTGAGTCAGGAACTGTCAAAAGCCCAGCGGGAATCTCCACAAGGGAGGGTCTACTGAACCTGATCCCTGATCACGCTCCTTCCAGGGCGCACATCCCATCTTCACCCAACTTCCCCGAAAGGCACCTGTTACCGACGGGTCGGGAATCGGTAAACCCATGCTGCATTCCCAGCTGAGGAGACCGCTCACATCCCCCTCGAGCGCCGAATGAAATGAAGTTCAGCACTATGAGGCGGCACTGAGGCAGAAGGAGTGATAAGCTCATCCCCAGTTGGTTACCGCACGGGTCTTTGGCGTCGAGGTGGGTTCAGTCTCAGAGGTCACTGGGGGAAGAGCGCTCTTGGGAGTCAGAGGAAGATCCCAGGTACTTCTCCTCAGATGAGTCCTTTGGGATTCCCTCTGAACCTTCCCCTCCGCCTGAAAGGAGACTGTCTCCTCCAGAGTACCTCTCCTTCTCCTCTTTTGTACGGGAAATGGCTCAGGCCACTCCATTCCCTGTAGATGTGGAGGATGAGCCCAGGGCTGAGATGCTCAAGATCCTGGACTACACCTCTCCATCTAAGAGGCAGTAACAGCTACTTTGCATAAGGTACTCAAGGAAGTCCTTATGCAAAACTGGCCGTTCCCTGTGTCTGGTCCCTTGATCCCTAAGAAGACAGATTCCCAGTATCGGATCCACGATGAATCTGGGTTGATGAGGTCTCAGTTACCTCATAACTCCATAGTGGTGGACTCCGTTCGCAAAAGAGCAGAGTACTAGAGACTATGCTTCGGCACCCCAGGCAGAGAAGGTAGGACCTTGGACTCTTTTGAGAAGAAGATGTATCAGGCCGCTATGCTTGCTGCCCGTATCCAGTCTTACCAGCTCTTCACGAGCATCCACTTGCGGAACTCGGTGCGGCAGCTGTCTAGTTTGATTGATGCCCTTCCTTCGGAGCAGGCCAAACCTTTTCGCCAGGTGGTCAGGTAGCAGAAGGTGTGTCATAAATTCCTGGTCTGGTATAGCGATGTGCAGACTCCTATGACTGCAGGTCCTTGACCTAGACCATTCGGTCCAGCAGAGGATAGCGGATGGTCCTTGCCTGGGGGATAACCTTTTCGGAGAGAAAGTGGAAGATTTGGTTGACCAGATCAAGAAGCACACAGATGCTATGGCTTCTCTCTCCCACTGGATGCCTTCTGCTACCACCTCTTCAACTAGGAGGTATTTTGGTGGGTCATGGAATGCTCCCTATTCCTATTCTAGGTGTATATACACTCCTGCTTCTCATCAGCCTACTCAGGTTCAGCCCCAGCACACTCGTTCTCGTCAACAACGTGCGCCCAAGGCCCCTGCTACTCCCCAGCAAAAGCCAGGGACAGGCTTTTGACTGGCTCCAAAAAAGCATAGCCGCAATACAAGTGTCTGTGCCGAACAACTTGCCAGTTGTGAGGAGGTTAATTTTTTTCACCAGTGGTGGCCTCTCATAACCTCCGACCGGTGGGTTCTTCAAATAGTCCGGTTAGGAAACACCGTCAATCTGGAGCCCAAATGTCCACTGGGAGCTCATTCGTACATCTCCCAGCACATGCAGGTACTTGCAGAGGAACTCTCCGCCCTTCTAAGGGCCAATGCGGTCAAACCCATTCCACCACGGGAAGAAGGGCTGGGATTCTATTCCAGGTACTTCCTTGTGCAAAAGAAAACGGGGGGGATGTGTCCCATCCTAGACTTAAGGGCCCTGAACACATTCCTAGTGCGAGAAAAGTTCAGGATGGTTTCCCTAGGCACCCTTCTTCCCATGATTCAGGAAAACGATTGGTTATGCTCTCTGGACTTAAAGGATGCTTACACACACATCCCAATATTTCCAGCTCACAGGAAGTATCTTCGATTTCGGCTGGGAACGCAACACTGTCAGTACCGAGTACTGCCATTTTCCTAGCATCAACTCCCAGGGTATTCACAAAGTGCCTAGTAATAGTTGTAGCGTCACTACGCAGACTGGGAGTGCATGTGTTTCCTTATCTCAACGATTGGCTGATGAAGAGCACCTCGGAGGATGGTGCTAGGGAGTCCATGCGGATGACTATTCAGATGCTAGACCTACTAGGGTTTGTAATAATTACCCCAAGTCCCATCTCACACCTGTTCAAGACTTGGAATTAATTGGAGTACTGCACGAGAACGGTTCGGGCCTATCTACCCAAGACATGGGCAGACAACCTTCTGTCCCTGCTGTCCACGGTTCAAGCATCTCAGCAAATCACAGCTCGGCAGATGTTGAGACTTTTGGGGCACATGGCCTCCATAGTTCATGTTACTCCAATGGCATGTCTACATATGAGATCTGCTGAATGGACCCTAGCTTCCCAGTGGTGTCAAGCTGTGGGAAGTCTGGATGATGTCATCCAGCTGTCCACTGACTTACTGAATTCTCTTCAGTGGTGGACCATTCGATCCCATTTGACCATGGGATGACCATTCCAAATTCCTCAGCCACAGAAAGTGCTGACAACAGATGCATCCCGCCTAGGGTGGGGAACTCATGTAGATGGGCTTCACATTCAGGGAGCCTGGTCCCCCCCAGGAAACAGGTCTTCAGATCAACCTCCTGGAGCTTTGAGTGATCTGGAATGCTCTAAAGGCCTTCAGAGATCGGCTCTCCAACCAAATTATCTTGATTCAGGCAGACAGTCAAGTTGCGATGTACCACACCAACAAGCAGGGGGGCACCGGATCTCACCCTCTGTGTCAGGAGGCCATCCAGATGTGGCTTTGGGTGTGCCATCACGGCACGTTTCTCCAAGCTACTTATCTGGTTGGCATAAACAACAGTCTGGCCAACAGGCTGAGCAAGGTAGTGCAACCTCACAAATGGTCGCAGAGTGTGGGCATAGCCCGCAAGATCTTCCGAACGTGGGGCACCCCCTCGGTGGATCTTTTTGCCATTCAAACCAATCATAAGGTTCCTCAGTTCTGTTCCAGGCTTCAGGCCCACGACAACTAGCGTCAGATGCCTTTCTCCTACATTGGGGAACAAGCCTTCTGTATGTGTATCCTCCCATACCTCTAGTGGGAAAAACTTCGCTGAAACTCAAGCAAGACCGCGGAACCATGATCCTGATTTCGCTCTGCTGGCCGTGCCAGATTTGTTTTCCTCCTCTTCTGGAATTGTCCTCCGAAGAACTGTGGAGATTGGAGTGTTTCCCTAACCCTCATCACTCGGAACGAGAGGTCACTTCTACATCCCAACCTTCAGTCTCTGGCTCTCATGGCCTGGATTTTGAGAGCCTAGAATTTGGTTCCTTGGGTCTTTCAGAGGGTGTCTCCTGAGTTTTGCTGGCTTCTAGGAAAGATTCCACTAAGAGGGGTTATTCTTTTAAATGGAGGAGGTTTGCAGCCTGGTGTGACAGCAAGGCCATAGATCCTTTTTCTTGTCCTTCACAGCCCCTGCTTGAATACCTTCTACACTTAGTCTGGTCTCAAGACCAATTCCGTAAGGGTTCACCTTAGTGCGATTAGTGCTTATCATCACTGTGTAGAAGGTAGCCTATCTCTGGACAGCCTTTAGTTGTTAGCTTCATGAGACGTTTGCTTTTATCAAAGTCCCCTATGAAACCTCCGCCAGTGTCATGGGATCTCAACGTCGTTCTCACCCAGTTGATGAAAGCTCCTTTTGAGCCATTGAATTCCTGCCATCTGAAGTACTTGACCTGGAAGGTCATTTTCTTGGTGGCTGTTACTTCAGCTCATAGGGTTAGTGAGCTTCAGGCCCTAGTAGGGATGCACCTTATACTAAATTTCATCACAACAGAGTAGTCCTCTGCACGCACCCTAAGTTCCTGCCGAAGGTGGTGTTGGAGTCCATCTGAACCAGTCGATTGTCTTGCCAACATTTTTTTACCTGTTCTCATGCTCACCCTGGCGAAAGCAGCTTGCACACTTTGGACTTCAAGAGAGCATTGGCTTTTTACATGGAGCAGATGAAGCCCTTCAGACAGTCCACCCAGTTTTTTGTTTCTTTTAATTCCAAAAGGAAGGGAGTCGCCATCGGAAAACGCACAATCTCCAATTGGCTAGCAGATTGCATTTCCTTCGCTTATGTCCAAGCTGGGCTGACCCTGTAAGGCCATGTCATGGCTCATAATGCCATGGCTACGTCGGTGGCTCACGTAAAGTCGGCCTCCATTGAAGAAATTTGCAAAGCTGCAGCGTGGTCTTCAGTCCACACATTCACATCACACTACTGCCTTGAGCAGGACACCCGACGCGACAGTCGGGCCTGGAGAATCTGTTTGGGGTTTAGAATCCAACTCCACCCCTCCCCCAGGCCCATTTTTTTCTGTTCCAGGCTGCACTCTCAGCTAGTTGTACATAGTTTTAGGTTAATCTCAGTTATGTTCTGTCCGTTGCGTGGCCCAATGATGTAAGAATGCTTCTTAATGAGGGCCACAACCTCCTCCAGCTTGTCCTTAGAAAGGTTGTCCCCTCGGTATGGAATGCCCACCAATCTCTCCTGAACCAGTGGGTTGAGGTCAGAGATGTGCAGCCATGAGAATCTACTTTCACCCAAAGTGTGCCTACTCAACTCCAATGTGTCGTTATGCTGTGAGAAATGAATTTTTCTTTATTTGAAAGACCTCAGCATGGGTAGAAGTGACCTATGCGGTTTCAATGTCGCTTAAACATACCCCATATTGTTACTGGTCTTTGTCTTTTTTTGTTTAATTGCGTGAATTGCATACATTTTTCCTTTTTCTTATTTTTAATACTTTAACTTCAAATTAATGTTTATATAAAGCTGTACTTAGCTTATCAATGATGTCAGCTGTAGAGGGTTTTTCAATCCGACATGGCACATGTTTCGCCGTCATGCGGCTTTCTCAAGGATAGCCCCCTCTTAGGTAGCTCTCACTGACGTGCTGACTGCTCTAATTTCAAGCCATCCTAAGAGCAGTCGCATACCAAAGTTGGGAGATATACACACACCTCCACATAGTACACAAAGTTGAACCTGTCTCAGAGCAGACCTAATTTGTGTGAGAACATATGTGCCCCCCCCCCCCCCCCCCAGACCTTGGATTGGCTTGACTTTGAAGAGTTGGGCTTTGCAATCTCATGAAAGGCTTTTCAGCTGATGTCAAGAGCTCACAGCAATGCACAGGAAAGATTTGACACCATTGCAGATTTTCATGTTTTTTAAATAATGAATTGAATTTGGCTTGGTTTAACAGTGCTGCTGAAGTTCCGGACAGAGAAAGGAAGGGATCCCTTGCCAGCATCGTATAGCGGGGACAGCGAGGTGTTGTTGCACATCAGGAACAGTGTTATGGAATCTTTGGGTGTTGGCCCCGATCTGATCCCTGATGACTTTACCAGGTACATTTTTCCCCCCTAAATTTACTAGAATTGTTTAATTCAGTGATGGAAGTGAAGGAACACAGCTGTGTTTTATCTTTCCTTACTTCTGCTCATCTGGGAATCATTGCACACTACCCCAGATTTCTTGTTAGTTTTGTCCTACATCTGACTCTCTTTTACTAAATAAAGCATACAGCATTAAAATATTGCTGTAGAAACATAAATGAATGCAGTCAAGGACCAGAAGGCCCATCTAAATAGCCCAGTTTCATTCCCATTTCTCCAAGGACAAACAAGATAGCAAGACCCCAATGGCACTGGATTTTTGTGAAGGACTTTGGGAAATGGGACACACACACACACACATAGGGTGGTTCTGAACATTTCAGCAATTTTATTTTTTTAATTTTATTTTTGTTGCAATTTTCAAATTAACATACAAGGAATCTCACTTGCATAGAAATACAGGAAATATAAAAGTAAAAAAAATACTACTCTTGATCACAAATATAGAATCATTTCAAAATGGAAACATAAACCCAAGTCCACAACATTGCGGGAAGGAGATAAAGTAGAAACTCTCAAGAAACCAGGGTAAAACAAATTATCAATAACATGATGACAGTAAAGGCTAGAAGGTAGCATAGATATCTTCAATCCATAATATATGATACTAAGTCTCGGTCCTATCCAGGGAACTAGAAACCAAACTCTTGCCGCTGATGAAGGCAGATAACTGTGATGGCTCATAGAAAACGTAGTTTACAGATTTCAACTTAACTACATTTGCACGGATATTTTGGAAAAAAATAATGCGCCTGGCTGAAGAACAGCAGGCCGAAATAGCAGGAAATTCCTCCTTATTTTGGGTCTCCATAGTCATCCTATATAATAATTCTCACCTTCAATGTTCCATTCGTCTTGCTGGCTAAGACCGTGGCTCCTTGGTCTGCTAGGCTCCGTAGCTCAGGCTGTTCTGCGCATGTGTGGGCCTCCCCCCAGGCGGACGTCACATACAACGCCACAGACGGAGGAGGAGGGGTGAAAGGGACAGGGCACAACAGTCGAGCGACTGACGTCAGAGACGGCACAGGGGCAGAGGCGGAGCTTCATAGAGAAGAAAGAGAGCGTCGCGACTTATAGAAAAAACCAGGTACGACCGCACGGCTTAGACTCTAGTTCCGTTGGGACCTGCACCTTGGAAACTCCGTGGTTGACGGCGACCGGGACCATTTCACGGAAACAGAGAGGGAGCGCGCGAGGGAGGGAGGCAGCCTGAACGTGGGAGGGAGGGAGCAAGCGAGGGAGGGAGGCAGCCTGAGGGAGGGAGGCAGGCAGCCTGAACGTGGGAGGGAGCGAGTGAGCGAGCAAGCAAGCGAACCAGCCTGAACATGGGAGGGAGTGAGCCAGCCAGCTTGAATGTTGGAGGGAGCCAGGGAGCCAGCCTGAACGTTGGAGGGAGCCAGGGAGCCAGCCTGAACGTTGGAGGGACCCAGGGAGCCAGCCTGAACGTTGGAGGGACCCAGGGAGCCAGCCTGAACGTGGAAGGGAGGGAGCCAGCCTGAACGTGGGAGAAATTACACTCTTGCACCTTTGATGACCCGCCCTATAAGGCGTACAAAACCCCAACCTTGGCTGACTTCTAATATCTGCTACCTACATTTCTGTACCCGCTCCGCCGAATGCCTCTGGTGGAAATCTCGGGCCCTTGCTGATTTCTTACACTTTAAGTTCATGCTGACCTCCTTCCAATCTGCTCTTTTACGCGCCAAACAGGATTATTATATCCAACTGACCAACTCTCCTGGCTCTAACCCTCGACTTCTCTTCACCTCATTGAACTCTCTCCTCAAGGTGCCCCCTCCCCCAATTCCCCCTTCATTATCTCCTCAGACCCTTGCTGAATTCTTTCACAACAGGGTTCAAAAGATAAACCTTGAATTCTCTACCTCGCCACCTCTCTCTTCACTAGTCCGTTCCCCTCTCTCTCCTTCCCCTCATTCCTTTTCCTCCTTTTCCTGAAGTTACTATAGAGGAAACTACATTTCTCCTTTCTTCCTCAAAATGTACCACCTGTTCCTCTGATCCCATTCCCACCCACCTTCTTAATGCCATCTCATCTGCTCTTATTCCTTTTATCTGTCACATTCTCAACCTCTCACTTTCCACTGCAACTGTCCCTACTGCCTTTAAACATGCTGTTGTCACACCTCTCCTTAAGAAGCCTTCACTCGACCCTACTTGTCCCTCTAATTACCGACCCATCTCCCTCCTCCCTTTTCTCTCCAAATTACTTGTGTGCTGCTCATCACTGCTGCCTTGATTTTCTCTCCTCACATGCTATTCTTGACCCACTACAATCTGGTTTTCACCCTCTCCACTCAACTGAAACTGCGCTTACTAAAGTCTCCAATGACCTATTACTGGCTAAATCCAGAGGTCTCTATTCCATCCTCATTCTTCTTGATCTTTCCGCCGCTTTTGACACTGTCGATCACAGCATACTCCTCGATACCCTGTCCTCACTTGGATTCCAGGGCTCTGTCCTTTCCTGGTTCTCTTCCTACCTCTCCTTCCGCACCTTCAGTGTTCACTCTGGTGGATCCTCTTCTACTTCTATCCCTCTGCCTGTCGGCGTACCTCAGGGTTCTGTTCTTGGTCCCCTCCTCTTTTCTATCTACACTTCTTCCCTTGGTTCACTAATCTCATCTCATGGCTTTTCCTACCATCTCTATGCTGATGACTCCCAAATCTACCTTTCTACCCCTGATATCTCACCTTGCATCCAAACCAAAGTTTCAGCGTGCTTGTCTGACATTGCTGTCTAGATATCTCAATGCCACCTGAAATTAAACATGACCAAAACCGAGCTTCTCATTTTTCCCCCCAAACCCACCTCCCCACTCCCCCCATTTTCTATTTCTTTTGATGGCTCTCTCATTCTCCCTGTCTCCTCAGCTCGAAACCTTGGGGTCATCTTTGACTCTTCTCTCTCCTTCTCTGCTCATATCCAGCAGATCGCCAAGACCTGTCGTTTCTTTCTTTACAACATCCGTAAAATCCGCCCCTTTCTTTCCGAGCACTCTACCAAAACCCTCATCCGCACCCTTGTCACCTCTCGTTTAGACTACTGCAATCTGCTTCTTGCTGGCCTCCCACTTAGTCACCTCTCCCCTCTCCAATCGGTTCAAAACTCTGCTGCACGTATCGTCTTCCGCCAGGGTCACTTTACTCATACTACCTCTCTCCTCAAGTCGCTTCACTGGCTCCCTATCCGTTTTCGCATCCTATTCAAACTTCTTCTACAAATGTACTCACTCTGCTGCTCCCCAGTATCTCTCCACACTCGTCCTTCCCTACACCCCTTCCCGTGCACTCCGCTCCATAGATAAATCCTTCTTATCTGTTCCCTTCTCCACTACTGCCAACTCCAGACTTTGCGCCGTCTGTCTCACTGCACCCTACGCCTGGAATAAACTTCCTGAGCCCCTACATCTTGCCCCATCCTTGGCCACCTTTAAATCTAGACTGAAAGCCCACCTCTTTAACATTGCTTTTGACTCGTAACCACTTGTAACCACTCGCCTCCACCTACTCTCCTCTCCTCCTTCCTGTACACATTAATTGATTTGATTTGCTTACTTTATTTTTTGTCTATTAGATTGTAAGCTTTTTGAGCAAGGACTGTCTTTCTTCTATGTTTGTGCAGCGCTGCGTATGCCTTGTAGCGCTATAGAAATGCTAAATAGTAGTAAGTAGTAATAGTAGTAGGGAGGGAGGGAAACTTCGGTCCCCTGCCACCCTACGCAGCGATTTCTCTTCGTTCCCCAGCCACCCATACCCAGCGATTTCTCTTCGCTCCCATGCCCCCCCTCCAGCCACCCATACCCAGCGATTCTCCTCGCTCCCCTGCCCCCCCTCCAGCCACCCATACCAAGCGATTCTCTTCGCTCCCCTGCCCCCCCTCCAGCCACCCATACCCAGCGATTCTCTTCGCTCCCCTGCCCCCTCCAGCCACCCATACCCAGCGATTTCTCTTCGCTCCCCTGCCCCCCTCCAGCCACCCATACCCAGCGATTCTCCTCGCTTCCCTGCCCCCCCTCCAGCCACCCATACCCAGCGATTCTCTTTGCTCCCCTGCCACCCATACCCAGCGATTTCTCTTCGCTCCCCTGCCCCCCCTCCAGCCACCCATACCCAGCGATTCTCTTCGCTCCCCCGCCCCCTCCAGCCACCCATACCCAGCGATTCTCTTTGCTCCCCTGCCACCCATACCCAGCGATTTCTCTTCGCTCCCCTGCCCTCCCTCCAGCCACCCATACCCAGTGATTCTCTTCGCTCCCCTGCCACCCATACCCAGCGATTTCTCTTCGCTCCCTTGCCCCCTCCAGCCACCCATACCCAGCGATTTCTCTTCGCTCCCCTGCCCCCCTCCAGCCACCCATACCCAGCGATTCTCTTCTCTCCCCTGCCCCCCCCCCTCCAGCCACCCATACCCAGCGATTCTCTTCTCTCCCCTGCCCCCCCCCCCTCCAGCCACCCATACCCAGCGATTCTCTTCTCTCCCCCCCCCCCCCCCCCCTCCAGCCACCCATACCCAGCGATTCTCCACGCTCCCCTGCCTTCCAATTTCCTACGGTCTTAATGCAATATTTCACAGTCCACATGTGTTTTAACAACCTTGAATAGTTTTGTATTGGCTGCAAATTTAATCACCTCACTCGTCTTTCCGAATTTCCATATCGTTTATAAATATGTTAAATAGAACCGGTCCCAGTACAGATTCCTGCAGCACTCCACTGTTCACTCTACTCTATTGAGATAAATGACCATTTAACTCTACCCTCTGTTTTCTGTCCAATATCCAATTTCTAATCCACAACAGAACCTTTCCTCCTATTCCATGGATCTTTAATTTTCTCAGGAGTCTCTCATGAGGAACTTTATCAAAAGCTTTCTGAAAACCTAGATACACTACATCAACTGGCTCACCCGTATCCACATGTTTATTCATGCCTTCAAAGAAATGAAGCAAATTCATGAGGCAAGACTTCCCTTGTCAGAACCCATGCTGACTGTCCCATTAAACCATGTTTATCTACGTGTTCTATAATTTTATTCTTTATAATAGTTTCCACCATTTTGCCCAGCACCAACATCAGACTTACCAGTCTATAATTTCCTGGATCACCCCTAGAACCCTGTTTAAAAATCAGCATCACATTGGCCACCCTCCAATCTTCAAGCAAGTTTCTCTTCAGATTCTCTTTTAGCCTTCTTTATTAATGCTTTGCATTTGACTTGCCAGTGCTTATGCTGCTTATTTTCTTCGTTTGGGTCCTTTTTCTGTTCTTTTGGCTCTAATGGCCTCTTTTACTTCACCTTTTAACCATGCTGGCTGACTTTTTTTTTTTTCTCTTCTTTCCACCTTTGCAAATATAAGTACATAAGTATTGCCATACTGGGAAGACCAAAGGCCCATCAAGCCCAGCATCCTGTTTCCAACAGTGGCCAATCCAGGTCACAAATACCTGGCAAGATCCCAAAAAGTTCAGAACATTCTATACTGCTTATCTCAGAAATAGTGGATTTTCCCCAAGGCCATTTAATAATGGTCTATGGACTTTTCCTTTAGGAAGCCGTCCAAACCTTTTTTTAAACTCTGCTAAGCTAACCGCCTTTACCACGTTCTCTGGCAATAAATTCTAGAGCTTAATTACACGTTGAGTGAAGAAACATTTTCTCCAATTTGTTTTAACTTTACTACATTGTAGCTTCATCACATGTCCCCTAGTCCTAGTATTTTTGGAAAGTGTAAACAGACGCTTCACATTTACCCATTACCCGTTCAACTCCACTCATTATTTTATAGACCTCTATCATATCTCCACTCAGCCGCCTTTTCCCCAAGCTGAAGAGCCCTAGCCGCTTTAGCCTTTCCTCATAGGGAAGTCGTCCCTGGGATGCATCTAGACTGGGCTTCCAAGATGGTATTTTTGAATAACGTCCACGCCTGATTTAGTGTCCTAACCTTTGCAGCCAATCCTTTTAGTTTCTTTTTAGCCATTTTCTTCATTTTATTATAGTTGCCCTTTGAAAATTAAATTCAGCTACAGTAGATTTCTTTTGCGGGTTCATCCCAGATAGTAGCTCAGACTTGATGATATCATCACTGTTTCCCAGGGGACCGAACACTGCCACCTCTCGCATTATGAATTCATGCCACCAAGGACCAGATCCAAAATGGCTCCCTCTCTCATCGATTTCTGGACCTGCAGCTCCAAGAAGCAGTTGTTTATTACATCCAGACATTTTATCTCCCTGGCACTTCCTGATGTAATATTTATCCAGTCAATATTGGGGTCATTGCAAATCACTCATTATTATAGCATTGCCCAAGTTGCCAGCTTTCCTAATCTCTGTAAATAGTTCTTCATCCGTCTATTCGTTCTGTCCCGGCGGATGGTAGTACAGGCCTACAAGAATACTCCTTCCCTTCACACATGGAATTTCTATCCATAATGATTCCACACTGCTATCTGTGTCAGGTGGAATGTTTATTTTATTTGATTCAATTCCCTCTTTAACATATAGTACAACCCCTCCCCCCTCCAATTTGATCCTCTCTTTCATTGTGATACAATTTGTACCCTGTTAACAGGGTGTCCCATTGTCCTCTTTCCACCAAGTCTCTGAGATGCCTATTATATCTACCTCATCATTTAGTGCTATATACTCTAAATCTCCCATCTTATTTTTTAGGCTTCTAGAATTTGTATACAGGCACTTCAAATTGTGTTTTTTTTCCATTGATCTACAAGCTGCTTAGAAGTTGAAGGGGATAATGTGCATCCTTTATCCTGCTCTCTCATTAAGGGAAATGGAACTTGATAAACTGCCTTTCTGAGGTTTTTGCAACTACATTCAAAGCGGTTTACATAATTCATGGGCAATGGAGGGTTAAGTGACTTGCCCAGAGTCACAAGGAGCTGCAGTGGGAATTGAACTCAATTCCCCAGGATCAGAGTCCACTGCAATAACTACTAGGCTACTCCTCCTCTCCAAGCACACCTGGGTTACTTTAATCATTGTTGAAACCTCTGTACTAGGATTCCCTAGATGTCCTCTTTCAATAGTATCCTTCAAGGATATTCCACACCGAACCATACGCTCCTGGGCGACTGTTGGCTTCCCCCCCCATTCTAGTTTAAAAGCTGCTCTATCTCCTTTTTAAAAGTTAGCACCAGCAGCCTGGTTCCATCCCAGTTAAGGTGGAGCCCATCCCTTTGGAACTGTCTCCCCCTTTCCCAGAATGTCGCCCAGTTCCTAACAAATCTGAATCTCTCATCCCTGCACCAGCTTCTCAATCACGCATTGAGACTTCGGAGCACTGCCTGCCTTTTGGGTCCTGTGCGTGGAACGGGGAGCATCTCTTAAAATGTGACCCTATAGGATCTGGACCAGCTTTATACCTAAGAGCCTAAGTTTGGCTTCCAGATCCTGCCTCCCACATTTTCCTATGTCACTGGTACCCACATGTGCCAAAACAGCTGGCTCCTCCCCAGCACTATCTAAGATCCTGTCTAGATGACACATGAGGTTTCAGGCCATCCTGGGGTGTGGTCTGGTTTGGGCCATTGGGAGATTTCCCGGACTTGAGCATGGTTGAAAAATTGTGCTGATGGTTCCGGAGGTATCAGAGTGCCTTGGGACCACTGCACCACCAATTTTATTTAATTATATAAAGATGGGGAGCATGTTGTGACCCGGGAAGGGTCTTGATTTGTGGCTGCATTTTAAAAATTATACGCAATCATGAATGCGCGAACGCACATGCAAGTGACACACTTTTAATTAAAGTAAGCCCAGTGGTTGCAAGGAGAAGGAGAGGGGACTCTTGTGGACTCTCTGGCGACTCCAGTGACCCTGAAACGGTGCGAAAATTTGTGCAAGCACAGTGAGGTTAACAGAGACCTGCACTGATATCTGCAATCTAAATTGAAGTGTGTGCAAAGTTTTAATATAAGAATTCAGGTGTGGGAAGCATGTAGATGTTTGCTTTGGCTTCATTTTGACTCTGTTTCTATGCAAATTGGTCCGTTTTTAATAAAGTTCTAATTTGAGTATTTGGGGGTTTAATGCAGATTTTTACATGGTCAGTGTTAGGCCATGGCTCTGACCTGAATTGTGCTATTAGAATTCAAAAATGAGAGTTTAAAGGTTTATTTTTAATATAAAATACAGGTTGGAATGTTAGGAAGTGCTGTGTGATTGTAAGCAGTGCTCTGATTGACTGCACAAGTCACTAAGGGAACCTGTGCAGAAACAGCTTTTGGGAGAGCGACAGTTTTGAAGAAGACAGAAGCACTGAAGAGAGTGTCTGACTCTCTATGGTTTGAAAAAGAATTAGTGAATAAAAATTTGAAGTAGTTTTGCCTGAAAATAAAGATATAAGCTGTCAGAAGTGTGTGAGAGAAAAAAAATGTATATTTTCCAGAGAATTTAAATGAAAAATTGAACTCTGAGGGGAGTTCTGTTGGCTTCAGTTCAAACTAAAAGTTATTTCAAAGGTAAATTTTAATCTGTGACAAAAGGAAATTGTCACTGGCAATAATATATAAATTTTGTCTTAATTACTAAAGAATTTTCAGATCAGAAAGTGATTAAAAAAAAAACCTGTTCTTGACTTTACAATTTTCTTCTGGTAATAAAAATTCAGAAAGGTATATCTCCATATTAATGAATTCTCTGTAAATTAAATTTAAAGCATAAAGACCTTTTTAGTTTAATTTGGGTGTGAAGACAAACCAAGGGTCTTGTCTTGAATTTAAAGAAATTGTTGTTACTTTATAGTGATTGTTTTAAAAAGAGTGAGTGAATGTGTGATATTCTGAAGAAGAAGACGGAAGAAACTAAAGAATGATCTGTAGTTGGAGTGAGGGAAAGTAAAATAAAAGTTTTAGTGAGGACATTCAGACAAATTTTTTTCCCGTTTTAAGGGAATTTTGTTTTATTAGGAAAGCTCAGTACAGGTATCCTGTGACAGGCAGGCACATAACAGGAGGCACACACACTGAAGGGAGGAAGTCTCTTTCCTTTTATTTTAATTTGCAGCTAGGATATTAGGGTGAAGATCAACTTCAAGTCATCCAAGACAGATGAAAAATGAATAGCAAGAGAGCCTGAAGAACAAATAAGTAAACAAGAAAAGTAAATTAAATGACATTAGGACATTTAAACACCAAAATAAAAACTTTTCCTGAAATCCATACAGAACTTGAATCTTAACAAAGAAGGTTAGAGGAATGAAATGGTTCTTGAACATATTTTGAGGAGAGTTTAATAAATACACTTAACTTTTATACACTCTGTAGGAGAAAGAAAGAGAAAAAAAAGTTATTTAGAAGTAATTTATTGGATCTTTAAATTTAAAAGTTCTTTAGTATTGTATATTTTCCATATACAATACTTACCTGAATGTTGTTGCTGACTGATTACGTGTAAAGAGAAGGAAATAATTAGAATTGTAGACACTAAAACTGGATCCAAAGTGTTTTAACCTATTTATTGTATATTTAATAATTTTAACACTTTTTAATTAGAAATACTTTTAAATTATAAGTGCAATAAATGTCACATTAGTATTTTAACGTTACCTTTGTGTGATGAAACATTTGTAATATCTCTTGATTCTGTAAGCATTTCATCACCCAATCAACAAACATACATATTTTCACCCGATTCCATCTTAAAGGGTGGAGTATTTTCTTTTTGTATCACCTTTCTTCTAAGAGTTGGACTCCAGACTGAGGTAACTCGGCGCACATGACTACATAAAAAAGGTAATAAAGTAAGTCTGAGTTCATCTCTCGGTGGAGAGATTACAAAAGGTTTCTGGAAGAAAAGTCCATAAGCAGAAAAGTAAACTTGGAGAAGACCACTTCTTATCCCGGGGGGTATACCAGGAATTTGTGAAATGGGATACTGGGCTTGATGGAACTTTGCTCTGACCTAGTATGGTGGTTTTTATGTTCAGGTTTTGGATAACGAATACGGACACACATGAACTGTGGGACAGAAGGAAAAGATTTTTGAATTGGGTGTGGCCATAATTTGTTTAATAGATGACTTCAGAATAAGCTAGACACATTAAAACAGTGCAAGGCGGACACTAGCGTTTTGAAGACGAACTGGGGCTGCTTTAATGATTTTTGGCCAGGTCTAGACTGAGTGTAGTATCTTCCACTAAATGGTCCAAAGCAGAGTTCTTTCCCATGCCCACAAGTCATTGTTTGAAATAACACTATGAAAAATGAAGCTGAACTTTCTCCAGAATAATGTTCCTTAACAATAAATGTTTTCTCTTTTTCTTTCTCTCTCTCTCTCTCTCCTTTATCTATTATTTTTTTTGTTTTTTAATAGCTTCTGCTTTTCAGAAATGGCTCCTGTTTGTGCTGTGGTTGGGGGTGTGCTAGCACAGGAAATTGTAAAGGTAAAAGTCCTCCTCCATCCTTCATCTGTTCTTTTTTAATGTACCATAAAGTCACTGCTGCTTACAAGGCATACTCTAGACACCTTCACCCTCCCTATGATGCGGAGGGAAAGATGAAAACCCCCTCAAAACCTTCATGTTGCCAACAGCACCCACATAACTTGAATGCCTCCTTGGGGCTGAAATAGGCAGCAGCAGACCCCAGTTGCTCTCATCACCCATGACACTGCCTGGCCCTTGGCTCCTCCTATGCCATGCTTACACAAAGGAGTGCTAAATGTCAGCAGGGCAGGAGTGATGGGATTGCTTCTGTCTCTTTCAGCCCAATGGGAGGCATCTAGGATAGGGGAGATCTGAGGGCAGGGCATTGGTTATGTGGGAGCAAAGCGTTTGCATATTTCTGCACAAATGTTTTGCCTTGCTAAGTGAGATTTCCAGAGATCATCTTTTGCCAGAATAGTGTGGGGCAGTATCTTTGCCTAATGTTATTTTTCTGCTTTTTAGCAATTTTGACTATTCAAACAAGCTCTTTGTCTAGGACACTTACTTACCTTGTTTATGGGTGTTGTGATCATTGAGAATTTCTGAAGAAATTGCAAAGGCCATGGTTGTATCAGGAAACATCACTACAGACTGGAAGGATCCCATGCTAAAAAACATGGCTCAGTTCTTTGAGAAGAAGGTTGATTATTTTACCCCATCTTGCAGATGGGTCTGTTTCATATGTCTGGTTTTGATCAACAAATGATTCCTGGAGCAATACATTATTTCCCATTGTACTGCATTTGCCACTTATTTTTCCTCATTTGCTGATCTAATTTTTTGAAGGTTTTTTTCTCCTGCAAATTCTGTTGCTTCTTTATACTGGTCGACTCTTACTCATTCCTTCTACTCGCCGCAATGTTTGTTCAAGTTTAATGATGAAGACAAATTCTGGGTGTTTACATTCCTATTTCAACACCTTTTGCATATTTGGTTCTGATGATGCTTTTAAGTAAGCCTGAAGGGCTATGACGATAGCTCTATAGGTATAATCTATTTCTTTTTACTTGTTTTATAGACATTTTATTAAGCACCAAATAAATCAACAACAAGGCCATAGTGAAGTAGTCCAATGTAATAAAGACACACAAGTGCTGAGAGAACCAAAAAGTCAAATGAGATGAGGTTGGGAATACAAATAAATTTGGTTGAATAATGAGAAAAAGCATACAGTAACTTCTAATTATTTACAGTAACAAATAACACCCCCTTCCTCTCCTATATAATCCTCCATTCCCCTACGAGCACTAACAGCCAGTGATGAGAGAGACATCAAGAGAAAAATCTCCCCTTCCCCCTCAATATAAGCAGTTAAGATGGGCAATTCAATAGGAATGGTTACCAAGTCTTTTCCCACTTGGGAAGAGTATGGTGCTTAAGGGCTAGCAAACGTTTCATATCACAAAAGTACCCCAGCTTAGTAATCTATTTTACCAATGAAGGAACAGAACTTTGCTTCCCATTTTCAGCCAAAGCTATCCTTGCTGTATTGGGTGCAGGTGTGCCTTGGACAGATCTCCAATACGCCTGTGCTTTTACACAAGTCCATCAAATAGTACCAATAGCATCACAGCCCCTCAAACAATATGGAGAAGCCCCTGGAAACATATGGCAAAGTCGGGCAGGAGTAAGGTACCACCTATAAAATAAAAACATTTTATAGCATTTTCCTTTACTGAAACAGCCAAAGAAACTTTTGTTAAAACTTTTTCCAGTTGTCTTCTTGAATAGCGCTTCCTCTCCCAGTTTACTCTATGCAAGTTATAAAGTCTGGCATTTTTACACTGATATTTCTAAAGATATGTAATAAGACCTTCAGTATCTCTAGAGTCTTGCCTTTTGGGAGTCCTCCAAAAAGGACTGGCTCCTGCAAACCTTCTAATAGAGGGTGTGGACAAGAAGTGTAACTATGGTGTGTGGAAAGCTGATAATCTTTCAGAAGGCTAGGGAAAGGGATCAAAGTATCCTCTTCAAAAAGTTGTCCCTAGGGATAGGCAGGCCACTCCCACCTTTGGAAGAAACAAAGGATTGCCCGTAATCGGGGAATGGTGCAATAAGGGGACACAAATTTGGAAAAGAGAGAATCCCAATAAGAAAAAGTAGTGTCAACTATGGGGCAAGCACCCAAGCCTAAATTCCTTTGTTTACAAGGGAGCCACAGAAGATGGCTTCATGGTTTTTTTTTCAACTGAACCATAATTTGAGGATGATCCTGGAACCACTTAACCGCAGCAAGGGCCTGAGTAGCCCGGTAGTGCCAAAGTAAGCTAGGGACTACAAGGCTCCTCAGCGTCTTATCTTTGTAAAGAAATGATCGAGGAAGGCGGGGCCTTTTGTACCAATAAATCTAATCGATTTCTGAAGATCGGATAAAAAATATTCTTGATAGCTTAAGGGGTAGCACCTGAAATAAGTATATCAGGTGTGGCAGAACATTAATTTTCAATGTAGCTAAACCACCAAACCATGAGAGATCTTATGTTCTAATAGCCATACTGGTTCAGATCAGTGGTCCATCTAGCCCAGTATACTGCTTCCAACAGTGGCCAATCCAGGTTGCAAGTCCCTGGCAGAAACCCCAATTAGTAACAACATTCCATGCTACCAGTCCCAGGGCAAGCAGTGGCATCCCATGTCTGTCTCAACAGCAGACTATGGACTTTCCTCCGGGAATTTGTCCATACCTTTTTTTAAAACCCAGAAATGCTAACCGCCATTACCACATCCTCCGGCAACGAGTTCCAGAGCTTAACTATTCTTTGAGTGAAAAAAGATTTCCTTCAATTTGTTTTAAAATGTATTCCATGTAATTTAATTGAGCATGCCCTGGTCTTTGAATTTTTTGAATGACAGAGAAACCAATTCACCTCCACCTGTTCCACACCACTCGGATTTTGTAGACCTCAGTTACATCTCCCCTGAGCCGTCTCTTTTCCAAGCTGAAGAGCCCTAACCTCTTTAGCCTTTCCTCATACGGGAGCAGTTCCTTCCCCTCTATCATTTTGGTTGCTCTTCTTTGAACCTTTTCTAATTCCACTATATCTTTTTTGAGATAAGGTGACCAGAATTGAATACGATAATCAATTATTTTGCATCCCTCTCCTAATATCTTAGCATCCTGTTTGCTTTTTTGGCCGCTGCCCACACTCGGCAGAAGATTTCAGCGTATTGTCTACAATGACACCTAGGTCTTTTTCTTGATTGCTGACTCCTAAAGTGGATCCTAGCATTAGATAACTATGATTCAGATTATTCTTCCCAATGTTCATCACTTTGCATTTGTCTACATTAAATTTCATCTGCCATTTGGATGCCCAGTCTTCCAGTTTCCTAAGGTTTTCCTCCAATTCTTCACAATCTGCATGCGTTTTGGCAGCTTTGAATAGTTTTGTGTCGTCTGCAGATTTGTTGTCATTTGCAGATTTAATCACCTCACTTGTTCCGATTTCCATGTCATTTATAAATATGTTAAATAGCACCGGTCCCAGTACAGATGCCTGAGGCAATACTTTTCACCCTCCTCCACTGAGAAAATGGCCATTTAATCCTACCTTCTGTTTTCTGTTCAATAACCAATTCCTAATCCACAACAGAACATTGCCCCTATGCCATGACTCTTTAATTTTCTTAGGAGTCTTTCATGAGGAACTTTGTCAAAAGCTTTCTGAAAATCTAAATATGCTACATCAACTGGCTCACCTTTGTCCATGTTTATTCACGCCTTCAAGAAATGAAGCAGATTGAGGCAAGACCTCCAATAGCAGGATCCATGTTGACTCTGTCCCATTAAACCATGTTTTTCTATGTGTTCTATAATTTTATTCTTCATATAATTTCCACTATTTTGCTGGCACTGAAGTCAGGCTTACTGGTCTGTAATTACTCGGATCACCACTGGAACCCTTTTAAAAAAAATTGGCGTCACATTGGCCACCCTCCAGTCCTCATACAAATAGGATATTCAAAATTCCACCCCCACCGCCATCCCCCATCTCTCCTCCCATCCCCAGTCACACAACATATTCCAGTTCCAGGCCAATAAAGACCAAGGAACAACAGAATGCAGTGGAGGTCCTGACTCCCCATGCTGAAAACACCCCCCCTCCTCATGCATACATTGCTGATGAAAACGAATAAATATCCCTCTCCACTCAGATCACTAATCTCAATCTCTTCTTTAAAGAGTAATAAAAAAACCTCAACAGCAACAGAGCAACAGAAGTCAAACTGTCAGAGTCCTGGTACTCAGTTCAAGCCACCACATCCTGCTGGCTACTATGGAACTGACCGTTTATGTCCTCCGGGGACCTGCTGCCAACGTTGTAGTTTCACTTTAGTTGCAGGTACCACAGTACTTGGGGGCTGCAGTGTAGATGTCAAACCGGCCACATGCAATATGTTCCAGTATCAACAAGAGTATGGGTATGATGTATTTTATCTGCAATCGCTAAATACAGTGAAAATGGGAATGCCCAATGGTAATTCATTTTAATCAGCAACTCCCGTGCCAGTTTCACTGTGCTGTTGCATCAGCATGTAACTGGATAAATCTTGGTACACTGCAATCTGGGCTGCTTATATTGTGTGCCTTAGTCAAGATGAGCTCTTTATCTGCAAACTTCACAGAATGAGCAGTGATATCCCTGGGCCTATTCTCTTGAGGCCTCCCAAGTGAATGATGTGCTCTTGCCAAACCTCTGGGACCACTCAGAGCATAGATTCTTTCTGCAGCCTCTGTTTTCAAGATCAAGTTTTATACAGAGTTCTTCATAATGGATATCCAGTTGAGATGGTCGCATCTGAGAGGTGGCAAGATCATCTGCGTGTTCCTCCATCTTTGTCTCCAAATCTTCCACGCGGCCACCCAGCTCCCCGAGATTTGCACTAACATTGTCAATATGCTCAAATATCTATTCTCTGGAGCTCATCCCAGATATCCTGAAGACCTGTTTGAGATTGCAGGGAAGCCCCCTTTTACTTGCCAGCAAGAGAGAGAGTCTGAATCAGACACTGAGTCCTATGCAGAGGAGATGTGGCAATGCACGTTCTTAGTCACATGGTGGCTTGACTGCTGTTCTGCCTCCTTATGTGTAGAATTTAAAGATTTATTCATAGGGTGGGATACCGGTGTCGGAAATGGTATTTCAAGCGGATGAGTCGGAGAAAACTTACCGACTTCACAGTAAACCTGGAGGACATAATGGGGCAGTTCAGCAAACTGAAGAGTATCAAATCTCCTGGACCGGATGGTATTCATCCTAGAGTACTGATAGAACTGAAAAATGAGCTGCGGAGCTACTGTTAGTGATATGCAATTATCCTTAAAATCCAGCGTGGTACCGGAAGATTGGAGGGTGGCCAATGTAACGCCGATTTTTAAAAAAAGGGTTCCTGGGAGATCCGGGAAATTATAGACTGGTGAGTCTGATGTCGGTGCCGGGGGAAAATGGTAGAGGCTATTAAAAACAAAATTACAGAGCACA
This sequence comes from Microcaecilia unicolor, assembly GCF_901765095.1. Taxonomy (NCBI): domain Eukaryota; kingdom Metazoa; phylum Chordata; class Amphibia; order Gymnophiona; family Siphonopidae; genus Microcaecilia; species Microcaecilia unicolor. The sequence continues at coordinate 632,065,431 of NC_044031.1, read as the reverse complement.
TCCAAGGACATGGATTACTGAGACCAAGGCCCAGATGCACTAAACCTTAACGACCCTCTAACAACCCTTTTAACGAGAAATTCCTAACTGTTGCATGCATTAAAGGCCTTTTTCCGACGAAGCAAGCAGCTAACGAAAACGGAATACAAACGAGTAACTACCATTGTAATGTGGACAATTTGGGATGCACTAACAATACCGACAATTACACTGAGTCATTTTACCGCAACAAATTTAATGTATGGTCAGAGCAGTCGTAAAGGCCAGAGCTGTCATCTCCCCGCTTCCCCCAGCTCCATAAAAACGCAAGCTGGCATGTTTAAAAACAAAAGGTAGATAAAAAAACAAACACACTTTCCCCTGCATAAAATCTAAACAAAATCAAAAAAGGATCGGTAGGGGGGCAAGGCACTCAGGAGCGTCCTGTATGGACGGCCTTGCCCACCCCCCCCCCCCCCGAGGTCGCCGCTGTTCCCCGCTTCTCCCTGATGAAAATAAAATCAAACTTTGCAGTGACGGGCCCCCTCCCTTCCTGTCTCTCTCTTCTCCTCCACCACTGCTTCGCCACCGCTCCCCCCCTCCACTGGACTCCCCCTCCGCCTTAATGGCCGGCGCAGCACCTCTCACCTGTGGTGTGAAGGCGCTGCACGGGATGGAACAGCTGATCGGCGATCGCTTCTGCCTTCACCGACGTCTCTTTCCTTCTTCCTGTGCCCACCCTCCTCTGGAAGAGAGTGAGGGAATTGCAAGCTGTTTACCTGGCTTGTATCTTATTCCGTTATGTTAATGCACTCTTCAATATCTGTTTTAGTCTCCTGTAATATTCTTTACTTTCTCTCAGTGATTATGCTCGATTGTTATGCCTTCCTCTAATACATCATTCTGTTCAAGTTCCTTTATCTCACAATCATCAGTCAGTGATGTCTTCAGTTTGTTCAATTTTCCTCAAAGGAAAGTTGCCTTAGCACGTTGGTTCAGACCAAAGTCAGTGTAATCTAAAGTTTTTAAATACACTGAATTATTTTGCTAATCGTTGATCACTGGAACTATAGAGCTTCAGGTCCATCAACACACGGTAAGCAACTGCTCAAATTCATTGACCAAACTCATGCTGTACATTCCAATCAAATTGGCTTTTGGCCACATCTCACCACCTGCATTATCTGTCACCTAAGTCAAGCTAAATCTGTTAACCTCTTTCTATTGACCGCTGTTTTCAACATGATTGACCATTCCCTTCTACTACACCATCTTCAGAGGGATGACACCTACATCCTTTTCCTGGGCGGCGACGCCTAATGTGAAACCTTCATCACGTAACTATAGTTTGGGTTCCTTTTTCCCATTACATTAAGTCATTTGCCATTTGGATGCCCAGTCTCCAAGTCTTTTAAGGTCCTCTTGCAATTTTTCTCAATCCTCTTGTGATTTAACAACTTTGAATAACTTTGTGTCATCAGTAAATTTAATTATCTCACTAGTTATTCCCATCTGTAGATCATTTATAAATGTTAAAAAGCAGCGGTCCCAGCACAAACCCCTGGGGAACCCCACTATCTACCCTTTCCAATGAGAATATGGACCATTTAATCCTACTCTGTTTTCTCTCTTTTAACCAGTTTTAATCCACAATACTCCCCATCCCATGATTTCTAATTTCCTCAAAAATCTTTCATGAGGTACTTTGTCAAATGCCTTTTTAAAATCCAAATACACAATATTGACCGGCTCACCTTATCCACATGCTTATTCACTTAAAGAAATGTGTAAATTGGTGAGGCAAGATTCCCCCTGACTAACTCTGTTAGCTTTGTCTCATTAATCCATGCTTATGTATATGCTCTGTAATTTTGTTCTTTATAATAGTTTCTAACATTTTCCCGACTCCGTCAGGCCTCACTTGGGGTTACCTCTGGAACCCTTTTTAAAATTGGTATTACACTGGTCATCCTCTAGTCTTCCAGTACCATGCTTGATTTTGAAGATGAATTGCATCTTGCTAAGAATAGCTCTGCAAGTTCATTTTTCTATTCTATCAGTACTCTAGTATGTGTACCTCTGGTCCAGGCAATTTGCTACTCTTCAATTTGTGAAATTGCTCCATTACATCTTCCCATGTTTACAGAGATTGTTTTCAGTTTCTCTGACTCATCAGCATTGAATACCATTTCTGGCACCAGTATCTGTCCCACATCTTCCTCGGTGAAGACTGAAGCAAGAATTCATTAAATCTCTCCACTATGGCCTTGTCTTCCCTGATTGCCCCTTTTATCCTTCGGTCATCTAGTGGTCCAACTGATTCTTTTGCTGGTTTCATGCTTCTAATATACCTAAAAAAATTATGTTTCTGTGTTTTTGGGCACCCGACATAGTAGCCCTGACAAAACAGCCTTGTAACAAAACAGCCCTTGTCTAAACAGCCCCTAACAAATAGCCCTAGACAAAATTGCCCCCTAAAAAAAAATAACACACCAAAAAAAGATGATAAACTACAAGTGAAATCTTCACTGATAAAGGCTCCTACCAGCATTGCATTGTATAAAGCGCATAAATAAACAAAATTCTATATTTACCAACTGGTATTCATGATCTGTTCTGCTGTTTAAGGAAACTATTCTTCCATCAACATGCTAATTAAAGAAACAAACAAAACAATATTGTCATCATTTTCGTAGTCTTGCCAACCTTAACCAGTTTAGCAAGGTAAGATTATTAGGAAAAAAAATGCAGTGTTCCACAAGGTAAGTTCTCCCCCTGTCTGGTACTGTTCGGGTTACTTTGTCAGAGGCCATATTCTGGGCAGTCTGATCAGGCTGTTTTGTCGGGGGGGGGGGGGTAATTTGTCAGGGGCTATATTGTGGGCAGGCTGTTTTGACAGTGGCTGTTGGGAGCTTTTTTTGTCAGGGCTATTTTGACTGGGTACCAAATGCAGTCTTCTGAGAGGCGTACCGCTCTTGGCTGTTTCACTTCTTACCTCTCAGATCGTTCCTACACTGTTCATCTCCCTGATTCTGCCTCCATGCCGTTCTCTCTGGTTGCTGGTGTACCTCAAGGGTCAATTCTCTCTCCTGCTCTTTTGATATCTTCTTGTCACCATTACTGACACTTCTTCAGTCCTTAGACTGTGTTTGTTTATACTGATGATATACAGGTTCTCAGTATTGTTGACCCTATTGATCATCCCTTGCAGATGAGTTCTCTTACTCAAAAACTTACTAAAGTTATATCTTGGCTCCAGATTCCCAAATCCCGATAAATCATGGGCAGTTCTGTTCACTACCTGTGCTAACAAAGTACTAGCTGCACCTGTTGTCTTAGGCTCCGTGCCTGTTCCACTAGTCAGTAACATCAGAATCCTGGGTGTCCTTATTTATAACTGTTTCATTTGCCTCCCTCCTCTCCTTGATATCCTCAGTGATACAGCGCTCATTTTACAAGCCTAGACTGATTCGTTCTATTCGCCCTTTTCTTTATTCTTCTGCATTGAACATTTTAGTTCACTCTTTAGTCATTTCCCAGCTTGACTACTGTAGTGCTCTGTACATGAGAATCAAAATGAAAGAGCTTAGACTTCTACAACTTATTCTAAACATAGTCATCAAGTTGTTTACTTGACATAAGAAATACGTTCATATTGCTCCTCTTCTGAAAGATGTCCACTGGCTGCCACTTTCTCATCGGCTCACTTATAAACTCCTAGTCTAGGTATACAAAGTCTGCTTTGCTGGTGAGTCCTCTCCTGCCTTCTGACTCCTTTTTGTTCCTCTAGGACCCTGCGTTCCTTGCATTACAATCGATTCGTTGCCCCCTCTTTTGCGAGATCCATTATCCTTCCTCTTTGTAGATGCCTATGGCTGATCGCTGAGATGTCGTTAGTGCACCGCATACTGCGCTACCTATTGTGTTTTCCCTTCCCTACTTTTCTTGCTGATATTATAGATCCTCCTTTTCCATATTGTTGCGAGCCTGGTATATTCTTTTCCTACTTCCTATTCTCTCTTTCTAGATTGTAAGCCACTCAGATGCCTGTTTGATAGGCAGAATAGAATGCCCCTATATTAAACTTGAAACTTGTTGTAACGTGTGGATCATTACTATCTTTTTTGTTTTGGTTTTTTTTTTGAGGAGCACATTGTCTAAAACAAGCTTGGAGACAAATTATCTGGAGACAGGGCCATATAACTGTCTCTCGTCATTTTCAGCCCTTAGTTCAGGGAAAGAAGGTCTCTATTCTATTGGGTACTGCTGTAGCTTATACAAACAGAGGCACTAGGATACCTCATCTGATGTAGGAGGCAGCTGTTCTCTTGGCTTGGGAAGATTGTATTGGGCATAGATTATGTCCAGGTAGAGTTCTTGAGCGGAAGTGCCCTAGACTGGGAAGAATGGAAGGTTTTTAGATGAAGCATTTGCCAGGATAATGTGTAAATACGGCAAGTCCCAGGTGGATTTCACTGCCACCTTACTAAATTCCAAGATGTAGACCTCCAGCAGAAGAAAGGAATTAGGAGCCAAGGGTATAGATATGTTAGTCAAGCCTTGGCCAGTTGACATCCTTCTTTGTATCTTTCCTCTATGGTGCCAGTGGGGGCAGAGTGTTAGCTGTGGATAAGTTGTGCCTGGTTCTTCTAATTTGCCCCAGGCTGACTTGAAAAGCCTTGGTAAGTGGGAGATTCTCTCTCTGTCTCTCAGAGCAGAGGCCTTCTTCACTAGGTTCTAGTTCTCCTAGAGTAACTGGTTTTTGTTCTGTTGCAGTCCTGCTATTGAAAGGGTTAGACTGAAGAAGAGAGGATACTCTGCATTGATGATGGTATCCCATTTGAATGCCCAGAAACCATCTGTCTCATTTGTGCAAATTCTAACATACATTACCTTTGAAAGCTTGATGTCTGCAGGAGTCTGTCCTCTGAAGACTCCTATGCCCTCTATCCTGCCCTTTCTTCAGGGATTTTGGACAGGGGATTAATCTATACTTGAATACAGCTAATTGTACTGATTTTTTTACAGGGGAGAAGTTCAAGGAAATGCTCTGGCATCTCACAGAGATGATACTGTTACTCAGAGGGGTCAAATATGCTGTCCCTCATTTTCTACCAATAATCCTGCCATGGGATCTCAAGCTAGTTATTGGAGTTTTTCTCTTCCTCTTTTCAAGTACTCCAGTCAACCTCTGCTGAGGATTTGCTACTCAAAACCGTGTTCTTGACAGCTGTCTGCTCAACTTGGCAAATTTCTGAGAGAGAAAGTAACCATCTGACCTACAGTAGTTTCTCATCTGAACCAGACCATTTCTTTTTAGCCTTTTGGAGGAAATAATATGTGGTGGAACAACGAAGCCCTTGACTCTCATGTGCATAGCATACTTAAGGTCACTAATCCCTTTCAAAAACGTAATGGATTTTGTGCTGTTTACTAGCAAAGAAAGGGGGAAGCAGCATCCACAGTCAGAATTTCTAGATGGAAAGAAGTATTGCTTCAGCGTAGATTGAGGGCGTGGTGCTCATTCATTTAGGGTTGAGGCCTTCTCTGGGGTGGGGTGTATTCATTTCCGCAGGGGGCAGTGGTGTGATTCTCTGCATTCCCAAGCACCATAGATTGGATGCTCATGCCAGGGAAGACTGCCTTTGGTATATGTGTTCTAGAGTCACCTTGACTTCCTGCCACTCAGTCTGCTTCTGCTAGGTTGCTCTGGTAATGGCAGTGAGGAAGGAGAATTTTAAACTTTAACTGTTATTTCCTTTCCTTGATTTACCACATTAGCCTAGAACCCACCCAGGAAGGTCATGATTCTGTGCTCAGTCCTTCCAGTGAAAGGAAGAACGCTTTGCTGTTTGTTTTTATTTGTACTTCTCTCAAGGTGTATTCAGTATTCGTGTCTCTGAAAGACCTAATTGGTGATAGTCTGGGTTTGGACTTTGATATGAGTATACTGACGGAATTTCTAGCAGCTTCAGCTTTACAGGAGAATAATCAGCTTGAATTTTGTTCTGTTCCCCTCTGCTGGCAGAGGAACATAACATGCTACTACTACTACTATTTAGCATTTCTATAGTGCTACAAGGCATACGCAGCGCTGTACAAACATAGAAGAAAGACAGTCCCTGCTCAAAGAGCTTACAATCTAATAGACAAAAAATAAATAAAGTAATCAAATCAATTAATGTGAACGGGAAGGAAGAGAGGAGGGTAGGTGGAGGCGAGTGGTTACAAGTGGTTACGAGTCAAAAGCAATGTTAAAGAGGTGGGTTTTCAGTCTAGATTTAAAGGTGGCCAAGGATGGGGCAAGACGTAGGGGCTCAGGAAGTTTATTCCAGGCGTAGGGTGCCGAGACAGAAGGCGCGAAGTCTGGAGTTGGCAGTAGTGGAGAAGGGAACAGATAAGAAGGATTTATCCATGGAGCGGAGTGCACGGGAAGGGGTGTAGGGAAGGACGAGTGTGGAGAGATACTGGGGAGCAGCAGAGTGAATACATTTATAGGTTAGTAGAAGAAGTTTGAACAGGATGCGAAAACGGATAGGGAGCCAGTGAAGGGTCTTGAGGAGAGGGGTAGTATGAGTAAAGCGACCCTGGCGGAAAATGAGACGGGCAGCAGAGTTTTGAACATGCTCATCTGGACTGATGTGGTAAGATCCAAGGGAAGGAAACTAACACTTTTGGTTGTTGTAATGCTTGCAGGGTAGATGTTGCTCTCTTGCCCGCCATCTTAGAATTGTCTAGTGAAAAAAGAGTGGGACAGTCTGATCATTTAGTTCAGTTTTAATTAAAAAAAAAGTTGACCTGGAAATGTCTTCCTTGTCCCCCACATCCTCCCCATACTCCATATTACCCTTCTTTTGGCTCACTTGAATTTTTCCTCTGCAGGCCTTATCACAGAGAGACCCACCTCACAACAACCTCTTCTTCTTTGATGGAATTAAAGGCAACGGGATTGTGGACTGCATGGGTCCCAAATGAGGGCAGTATTCCCGGTTCTGGTCAGAAGCCTGAAGACAGGAACCACAGGCCGTGTAATTTTGCCTCTCAGTGTACGAAGGAGTGGCTGCTCTGCTCATCAACAAGCAGCTTAAAATTGCTACTAGTTTAATTTCAACTGTTTTTCTGTCTTCCAAATGTCACTGTAGAGTAGCAATGAAATGGAACACTGACGCTGAGTAGTAGAAATAGTGTAATGATTTTAAATGGAGCAGATGGGAGCTGAGTTGGAATTGCTGCAGGGCATTGCTCAGAAGCCTCTTGTATGAGAATAAGGTTTAGGTTTATTCACTATTAGTTGATGGCATGTTTAGCAGTGGTAAGATCCTGTGAAACCTGCTGGATCTCCTGCCTCTCATCTGTGCTTAAAAGGAAAATAGAATGTAGTGGTAATCTTGCCCGTGTCAACAGCTTTATGGCCTGTGGTTCCGGGTACCTGTCTGACAGGAAGCAGCTATCTAGTTGTGGGGATTATTATTTAACTGCAAACGGGGCATTACAAATGGGTGGCTGTAATAAAACATTTTAGTGTAAGTTATGTATCACCAGCTCTATTGTGTTAAATGGGGTTGCAATTTATAATGTATAAGTGTGCTGACACAGTGGTGAGTTTTATTACATTGGCCATTAATGCAGCTCTTTACAGTTTACGCTGAAGTTATAAACCTGCCTACTCCATGATCTCTCCTCTTTCCTCTGTCAGTCTTATTCTTGCTTCCCTCTTTTTTTGCCCAGACATTTTTGTATTTTTCAATTTTTAAACAAGTGTAAAAAAAAGCTAAGTTTTTGGATTAAAAATGTTAAAAGTGGTGTATGTTGTATGTGTATCTGAGCAGTGTTGACCTCTGGAGTATTAATGGGGTGGCTGGTTCATGATTCACTGCTGTAGACATTTCACCGGGGAAGGAGTAAAAAGCAAGGATGATGCCTACAGCTTGATTTTTTTTTTAGTAGTAAGCAGAATTTGACTGCTATAATTACACAAAAAGCATAAGGGAATACCTGCGTTAGCCACAGAAATGTTTTTTTTAATGAAATTGTTCCTGCACACCTGCTATGCAGGTAGATATTTGCTTATTTGAAGAGTTGTTCCCAGGGCTGGGGTATGGTTTATTGTAAGCATTTATATTTTATCCCTTCACTACAGTAACTTTCAGAGTGGATTTCAGTCAATGAAGTACACAGCAAGGAAAACACTAATTAATATATATTGGTATTTTCTTTTTTAATTGAAGTCTCAAAATTATATGCATGTTGTAAGCTAGAGAGAGCAAGACCTTCCCAGCCAGGTTTGTTTTCAGGGTATCCACAATAATAGCATGAAAGATTGTGAATACTGAAAACCTGAGTGGCTTGAAATACAGCTTGTTCTACTCCTTCCAGCCCCCCCCCCCCCCCCAACCTCCAAAAATAAAATGATCTATATAATTGAAAAGCACCCTTCCAAAACTGACTCGGTCCATATTTTTCCCCTTTCAGTTTTGAGCTATACAGTTAACTCATGGACTGAGTGAGGTTTGGCACATCTGGGGACAAATGGCCTGGCCAACAATAGTAAGCTCAGAGCACAGTTCCAGAAGCTTGGGGAGAGACTAAGTCTTTGGTTCAAACTGCAGCTTTCTCTGAAGTAATTCCTACATGTGAGAAGGGAGAGGGAAAACTACATAAAACAGAGGAAGGTTTTAGTTACATAGGAGGATGGGGTAGTATGTGGCAAAATAACAGGCTGTACTTTGATAGGCTACATCTTTCTGTGACAGGAAAAGATCCTTGGGGACAAATTCAGACAGTGTGTTTCTAGACATTTAAACTAGAGGGCGGGAGTGACAAAAGGAGACAAGGAAACTCAAAGTCGTCCCCAGAAAAAAAACATGATGGCAGAGGCAAAGGTCATGTAAATATAGAAAACCCTCCAAACTCACATAGCACATGGAAAGCAATGAGCACAAATGCTCATAGTCTAAGTAAAAAGCTTCAAGATTTGCAAGTGCTGATGTTTGAGGAAGACTTGGATATTGTTGCTATTACAGAGACATGGTTCAATGATTCCCATGAATGGGATGCAACCATACCATGCTATAATCTTTTAGGGAGGGCTGAAGAGGTGGGGGAATGTTGCTGTATGTGAAAAACAATATGAGAGCTGCTGAAATGTGGGGAGCCTAGGGAAAGGAAGCGGCTGTATGGATCATCCTGGAAAGAGAATGGAACCTGTATCCACACAGGTGTTATCTACAGACCTCTGGCACAAATGGAGAAGCTGGACAAGGATCTGATAGAAAATATTCATAAACTTGGTATGAAGGGGGAGGAGGCACTATTGTTGGGAGATTTTAACTTGCCTGATGTGGATTGGAATGTCCCGTCAGCAGAATCAGAAAGAAGTAGAGAGATCATGGATGCCTATCAAAGCACCTTACTCAGACAAATGGTGACGGAACCCATGAGGGAAGGATTGATCTAGTGCTCACAAATGGAGGAAGTGTTTCCAATGTCTGTGTCGGTGCCCACCTAGGTAATAGTGATCATCTCACAACATGGTTTGATATAGGAGCAAAAGTGGAGTGCAGATGCACAAAACTCAAAGTACTGGATTTCATACGTACTGATTTTGGTAAAATGGGGGGAGTACCTGAAGAAAGAGCTGATGGCAGGGGTAGGCATTGCAGAAGTGGAAGTGTAATGGTACAAGCTGAAAACTGCTATAAATATGGCAGCTGATTTTTACACAAGGAAAGTACCAAAAAAAAAAAAAAGAGAAACAGGAAGCTTGTATGGATCTCCACATGGCTGAAAAAATAAGAGCAGAAGAAGCTTCGTTCAAGAAATACAGGAGAATGCAATGGGAATTCTGGCCCTTTGGTGGCTGACTCCGGCAGACCTGCGCAATGAAGGTGTTGGGTCCAGTTCTTGATTTCCATGGGGGTGAGGTGTGGACCCGGATTACCTCAGATCAGTGGGTGCTCGAGGTAGTCTGTGACTGCTGTGCACTGGAATTCGCCCGTCCTTTGGTGGATGCCTTCATGGCGTCCTTGCCAGGCTCCTTGGAAAGTGCTGGCAGTTTGGCAGTCTGTTCATTGTCTGGTGGCTTTAAGGGCAGTGGTTCCCGTCCCCAAGTTGGAATGTGGCACAGGTCGTAATTCCATCTATTTTATGGTTCCCAAAAAAGAGAGTTCCTACCAGCTTATTCTGGATCGCAGATAGGTAAATCACACTCCTCAACTCTTTCCTTTCTCAGTGAAACCTTGCGCTCCATTATTCTGGCTGTGCAGCCTGGAGAGTTCCTGTCGTCGTTGGACCTGACTGAGTCATACCTCCATATCCCTATTCACCTGACTCATCAGCATTTTCCTTCGCATCGCTGTTTTGGGAAGGCATCAATTTTGCACGCGCCCCTTTGGTTTGGCCACAACTCCCCATACGTTTTCCAAGGTGATGATGGTGGCAGCAATGGGCAAGGAGGGCATTTTGGTGGCCAATGTGACACAGATTTTTAAAAGGGTTCCAGGGTGATCTGGGAAATTACAGACCAGTATAGGCCTGTGTCGGTACCGGGAAAAATAGTGGAAACTATTATAAGTAATAAAATTACAAAACACATAGATAAACATTTAATGGGACAGAGCATGGATTCAGCCAAGGGAAATCTTGCTTCACCAATTTGCTTAATTTCTTTGAAGGTGTGGATAAAGGTGAGCCCGTTGATGTAGTGTAGCTAGATTTTCAGAAAGCTTTTGGTAAAGTTCCTCATGAGAGACTCCTGACAAAATTAGTCATGGGATAGGAGACAAGGTTCTAGTGTGGATTAGGAAATGATTATTGGACAGAAAACAGAGGGGTAGGGGTGATGGTCATTCCTCTCAATGGACGAAGGTGGACAGTGGAGTGCCGCAGGGATATGTACTGGAACCAGTGCTGTTTAACATATTTACAAACAATATGGAAAATCAGAGCAAGTGAGGTAATTAACTTTGCAGATGACACAAAAATATTCAAGGTTGTTAAAACACGTGCGAACTGTTAAATATTGCAGGAAGACCTTAGGACATTGAAAGACGGCACCCAAATGTCAGATGAAATTTAATGTGGACAGATGTGAGGAGCTGCAGGAGCTTATTTCCCAGGTGTTTTCAATGCTGCGCTTCAAGGAGTTTGTTCCGAAAGCCCCTAAGATGGCAGATCTGCTTCTTAAGGAAGTTTGGAGATCCTCCTGCTCTTTCCCCATGCACCAGGATATTCAGGTGTAGTGTGCTTCATCCGATGCACATTGGAAAGAGTAATCCGAATCATAGTTACCTGATGCTAGGGCCTACCTTGGGGGTCAGCACTGTAGGTGTCATTGTAGGCAATACGCTGAATCTTCTGCTGTGTGCGGCAGTGGCCAAAAAAGCAAACAGTATGCTAGGAGTTATTATGAAAGGGATGGTGAATAAGACCACAAATACTATAATGCCTCTGTATCACTCCATGTTGTGACTGCATCTTGAGTATTTCATTCAGTTCTGGTCGTAGTATCTCAAAAAGGATATAGCGAAATTAGAAAAGGTTCAAAGAAGCGACTAAAATGATAAAGGTGACAAAACTCCTCTCGTACAAGGAAAGGCTAAAGAGGTTAGGGCTCTTAAGCTTGGAAGCTTGCCAGGTGTCGTTTGGGAAGCTTGCAAGGTGCCCTTGGCCTGGATTGGCCGCTGTCGTGGACAGGATGCTGGGCTCGATGGACCCTTGGTCTTTTCCCAGTGTGGCATTACTTATGTACTTATGGAAAAGAGAATGAGGAGATGATAATTGAGATCTACAAAAGCCGGAGTGGTGTAGAATTAGTAGAAGTAATGCCCTGGGGGGAAAGTTATCTTTAAACTGTGACAAATTTACCATCTGCATGAAATTGTAGCTGAAAATCTAGTAAATAGCATACAGAGTTTCTAGAGGCCAACTGAGTTTGTTTTGGTTACAGTGTCGAGAGATGTGCTAGCAGTGTTAGTACACTTTTAAAGGTGATCAGTGGAAATAAAAAGAAAAGAAAATATACCTTTTTTTTATTGAACTTAATACATTTTTTGATTAGTTTTTGAATGTAACTGTTCTTCATCAGATCAGAAATAAGCAAATGTTGATAAATAACAGTAGATGTAATGAAACGTCAAAGCATTCCAGTGGCAGTCTCACAGGGTGGGGTGGGTTAGGTGTGAGGGAGAGAGCCAGGTGGCTGAGGAATAGGGAGCTATGGATGATAAGAGGGTGACAAAGATCTGGGTTTTCTAGCTCATTATAAACCATAAATTCTACTGGTTTGTCCTGTCTGAAATATTTAATCATTCTGACTCCAAAGGTCTTACGTTCCTGGATAGTCTTGGAAGTTTCCTTTTAGCATTCTCACCATAAAATGATTGATACAGTGTTCTGGTTTTGTAAAGTGTTGCCCCACAGAGGTGACATCCTGGTTGGCACTGGCATTTTTCATATGATGTCTATGTAAATTGTCTCTTTTTAGCATGTGGCTTGTTTCTCCAAATTTCACCCTTTGTCACACTTTTTGCATTGAATTATATATACCATACTGGAAGATGTCACGCATGTTGCATATTTTTCCTTTGTGAATGACTGGGAACCTGTGAAATTTTTTGGCATAGTTTGCAGCTGGATGTATTGCAAGGATGTGTGCCACTCTCTTTTTGAGTTTCTTTCGGGAGCTTGCTTCTCACTAGTTTTTGTTCTAACTTGGGTGGCTGTTGGAAGGTCAGCACTGGTTGGGATGGGAATATCTTTCAGTAGTTCATCCTCCTGGAGTAGTGGCTGTAGATCTTTTATGATTTTTCTAGCTCTGGGTTGTATGTCATTGTCTCAGGCTTTCTTTTCCTTGTACTGTAGCAGATTTTTCCTGGGTGTTTAAGGGAGGACAACATTTTTGAAGATTATTGTGAGGTTGTAGCCTTTGTGTTTTAAGGATTCAGTCAGGATTTTGAGTTTCTCTCTGTCCCCTGGGTCAGAGCCGTTATGGTGGTATCTTGTGCCGTGGCTGTGAATAATAGATTTCTTTGTATGTGAAGGGTGAAACCTGGAGTTGTGGAGGTAACTGCATTTGTCTGTAGGTTTCAGGGCACAGCTGGGGGAACTTCCACGGTCTATGTCCCAGAAACACCAAAGGAAGACCATGACCCTTATTTTATCATCCTCACTTTAATATTCCCTTATCTCTTGTTTGTCTGTCCTAATTAGATTGTAAGCTCTGTCGAGCAGGGACTGTCTCTTAAGTGTACAGTGCTGCGTACATCTAGTAGCACAACAGAAATGATTAGTAGTAGTAGTAATATAGCCATTGCTGACTGAAACTGTGGTGTCCAAAAATGGACTTTTTCTGGGGAGTAGTCCATTTTGAATTTGATTTTAGGATGGTATGTATTGAAAGAATTGTAAAATTGAGTTTCTGCCCCCTCAGTCCAAATTATAAAAATGTCATTGATATAGCAGTAGTATTTTAGGGGTTTAGTCTGATATGTATTCAAAAATGTCTCTTCCAGTTCAGCCATAAAGAGGTTAGCATATTGGGTTGAACTGGAAGAGACATTTTTGAATACATATCAGAGCTATTCCAGTGCTTCCTTTCAACTGGAGGCCTAACTCCTGAATACTTATAATACCCATATAGAACTAACTTTGTAACATTACCTGTCCCACATTTCTTTTAAAGCAGGGGTTCTCAATGCAGTTCATGGGATACACCTAGGCTTTTAAGATATCCACAATGAATATACATGAGAAGTTTGCATACACTGGTGATAGGGCATTAAAATATCTCTCATGCACCTGAGTGGCTAGGTGTCTTGAAGCCTGGTTTGAGAACCCATGTTCTAAAGTATACATAGTATATTTAAATCTGTCCCCATATGCTGTATGATGAAGACCACTGACCAGTTTAGTATTTATTCTTTGGACCAACTCTATCCATTTATATATTTTTTAAAGGGAAAGATGATGGGATTTGATATACCATCTTTTGGTTATTATAGTCAAAATGGTTACATATAGGTACTTATTCTGTGCCTGGGACAATGGATGTTTACTTGACTTGCCCAGAGTCACAAGGAGCTGTAAGTGGGAATCAAACCTGGTTCTCAGGCCACTGTAGGCTGCTCCTCCACTGTATGCAAACAGATCTCATACATATTCATTGGGGAAATCCTGAAAACCCAGTTGAGTTGCAGCCCTTGAGGACTGAGGTTTCCCATCCCTGCTTTAAGGGGTTTATTTGTAAGTTGGGGGGAACTGTGTCAAAGGCTTTGTTGACATCAAGGGGGGGGGGGGGAGTAAAAGGACTTTTTTCACTTTGCTGTAGGGCTGCTGCTCTAGGCAAACACCTAGTCTGTCTTGGATTTCCAGTCTAACAAGGTCCACGGCCGAGGAGAGAGCAGCCCTGTGAACATTCCCTAACTCTACTTATAGATCATAATAGAGATGCAGGGTGGTCCTATCCCTCTATTTCTAACCCCATGACCCTGATGTTTCAAAACTGCTGTTATAATAACATAAGTGCTTTTTATTACTGATGTAAAAGGAGTACAAGTTATAATTAAATAAAACAGCAAATGTTACAGAAGACACATTTCATTCATCACTGGTATAGCAGATCTGTTTGTGCCAAATCCTGCCTAGTCCTCACCTCATTCTCATTTTGATAAATAACAAATAATACAAAGCTTGAGCATTAGAACCAAACTTTGTATTCTGGCTGCAAAAATCAGAGACTAAGGTGTCAGTGAAATGTGGCACTTCTGTCACTGCTTATCCATCCAGATTCACATACATGGTGCTGTCTAGCCATAACTCAACACTTCCCCCCCCCCCCCCCCCCAATTCTCACTGATGCTACCACCTCATTCATACTCTCCCACACAACATACTTGCCCTGCAACTCACATACCTCATACTCTGCATTCTCCTCCCTTCCCCTTGTTCTTTACCATCAGGTAAATGGTTTCCGACTGACACCTGCCATGACTAAACAAAAGGCCAGGACTGCTTTTAATAGGGTTGCTTCCCCTTTAGATAACTGGTCTGCCATCCTCAAATTTAGGTCCCAGCAGAGGTTTACAAATGTTACACTAATAAAAGAGAAAATTTAGTGGGGCTTTTATTGATCTCCATTGTAAAGCCAAACACCCAGGATGATACCCCACATCCGCACTCATGGATTGGCTGAGCGATGCAGCTTGCTTCTAGACCCACAATCAGTCATAACCCTGGGGGCCAATTCCTAGCATCCTATCCAATTGCTTGAGGAACACAGGTGCCACAGTTTCCACTGCCATTACCTTCATCACCATGTCTGTAATGCTAAGTTGGCCACAGTACTAGTGGATTAAAATGGAAGGCAGGAAGGTGCTCTTTATAAAGATGGATGTGGCTGATTTCTACATGGATGGCATTTTCCAGTGAGTGTCAACAAGTTCATGGAGGGAAGCATAGGCCGCTGGTCAG